>NW_007251283.1:258685-260534 GCF_000164805.1 Carlito syrichta
GAGGCAGAAGGATCGCCGGAGCCCAGCAGGCAAGGCTGCGGTGGCTGGGAGCGGCAACTGCACTCCAGTCTGGGCGACAGAGTGAGACTCTAACTCAAAAAAATAAAAAAATAAAAAATAGTCATTAAAAAGGAGCCCTTGCTCATTTGGTGGGAAGAGGGTCTCATGGCTTTGATTTACATTTCTCTCTGAATCCTTCCACGCTTGCCCTTAGACAAGGGGTAATGAGAGAACTGCCGATTTCCCCTTGACATCTCTCTTGCTCTTTGTGCTTTGTGAGAGTTTGTCTGTCAGAGATTGCAGTTATTTTTTCCAGTATTTAATTTTATTTGCTTTTAATTTTAAATGTTCCCAGAAGAATATCTTTGCAGTTCAATTGTTTTAAATCTTTAAATATAATTTACTCCACCATAGAGTAAGCAGTGTGGGTCTAACTTTGTCCGGGCCAGTCCCGCCACTGTCTGCTCAGTCATCCATAAATATTCCAGGTTTTTTGTTTTTTTGGGATTTTTTTAGATTAGAAAATGTATTTTATTTAGAAAGTAAATTAGAGAGAGAGAGAGGAGATTTACCTCCTCTAATGGGGAGGGGGCCAAAGCTAGGGAACATGACGATCATAGCTCAAGGAGCCACATGGTCAGACCATAGCTTAGCAAAGCAATGGCCAGGTTTTTTAACTTTTATTTTTTTGAGTCGGAGTCTCACTCCATTGCCCAGGTTGGAGTGCCGTGGCAACTCACGGCCACCCCAGCGTCAACCTGCTGAACTCCGGCAATCCTTCCGCCTCAGCCTTCCAAGTAGCCGGAATTATAGGTGTGTGCTACCAAACCCGCGGTCTCAGGCAATCCACTCCAGCCTCCCAGAGTGCTGGGATTACAGACTGAGCCACCAAGCCTGGCCCTCAGCCTTTCGTACTTGGCTAATTTTTTGATTTATTGTAGAGATGAGGTCTCACCAAGTTGCCCAGGTTGGTCTTGAACCCAGAGCTCAGGCAATCCTCTCGCCTTGGCTTCACAAAGTGCTGGGATTATAGGCGTGAGACACTGTACCCAGCGCTAAACAGTTTTCTAAAGTGGTTGTACCAATTAACACTTTGCTCTGTTTCCTCACCAATACTGGGTTCCTCAGTCTTTTTAGCTCTTCCACTGGGAGTGTAAAGGTCTCACTGTGGTTTTAATTGGTATTTCCCTGATGAATGATGACATTGACATTTTGTATGTTTAGTGGTTATTTGAATGTTCTATTGTGTGAAATGTCTTTTTTTTTTTAATTTATTTATTTATTAAAAAGATGTGGGGTACAGTTCAGGGTTAGGTATATAAACATTGATCATGCAGGTACCCTTGTTGATGAGGTATGCCCCTCCCTCCCCTAGCAGTCTCCCTCAACTCCTAGTCCCACCACCCCTCCCCTGACAGTTTTCCACTCTGCCAATCACTTTCTTATAGCATTATAATTATTCAAGGTTACCTTATGAGTGAGAACATATGGAACTCAATTCTTTGTTTCTGTGATAAATCACTGAGTATGATAGACTCCAAATCCATCCAAGTTGCTGCAAAGTCCATATATTTGTCCTTCTTTATAGCTGCATAATATTCCATTGTGTACATGTACCACATTTTTTAAATACAGTCCAGCTTCGATGAGCAACATGGTTGGTTCCATGTTTTTGCTATTGTGAATAGAGCTGCAACAAACATATGTGTGCAGTTATCTTTTTTGTAGAGTAATTTGAGTTCCTCCGGGCATATTCCCAATAAAGGAATTGCTGGGTCATATGGAAGGTCAATTTCTAGTTCTTTCAGAAATCGCCACACTGTCTTCCAAAGAGGATGTACTAGTCTGC
>NW_007251283.1:260641-269892 GCF_000164805.1 Carlito syrichta
GCCCACTCTGTCGCCCAGACGGGAGTGCAGCAGCCACTCCTGGCCACCGCAACCTTGACCTGCTGGGCTCCGGCGATCCTTCCGCCTCAGCCTTCCGAGTAGCCGGAATTACAGGCATGCACTACCACGCCCGGCTGATTTTTTTTTTTTGATTTATTGTAGAGATGAGGTCTCGCTGCCCAGGCGGGTCTCGAACCCACGGGCTCAGGCAGTCCACTCACCTCAGCCTCCCAAAGGCGCGGGATTACAGGCTGAGCCACCGAGCCCGGCTCCTGAAATGTCTTTTCAAATCTTTTGCCCATTTAAAAAAATTGAGTTGTCTTTTTCTTATTTATTTACCCAGTGCATTTAAAATTTTCATAGATGATATAAAATTATTCTCCAGAAGCTTATATCAATTTATATTCCTATCAAAAATTTTTTTTAAGAGATGGGGCCTCACTATGCTGCCTGCCTAGGCTGGACTTGAACTCCTGGGCTCAAGCAGTTCTCCCATGTCAGCCTCCTAAGTAGCTGGGACTACAGGTGTGTGCTCCTATACCCAGCCATTCCCATCAAAATTTATGAAGATGCTAGTTTTACCACATACTCTCCAATGTTGGATATTATCAAACATTTTGTTGTTTACCAATTTGACAGGCTAAATGGTATTTCATTATTATTATATTTTAACTTTCTTTTTTGGTAGAGATGAGGTCTCAACAAGTTTCCCGGGCTGGTCTCGAACCTGCAGGCTCAGGCATTCCACTCGCCTTGGCCTCCCAAAGTGCTGGGATTACAGACTGAGCCACCCAGCCCAGCCTTGTTTTTTATCTTTAATATAAAAATGTGTTACAGTATTTCACCTTGAAGCTACATTTCTGTGTCTTAAGATGTCTACATGTGCCTCCTGTTTTTCTCATTCCCGCAGGAGCGATTCACTCAGGACACACAGCCTCACTATATCTATTCGCCCCGTGAGATGACGAGGTGGGTGAGAGGCATCTTTGAGGCACTGAGACCTCTGGAGACTCTGCCGGTTGAAGGCCTCATCCGGATTTGGGCACACGAAGCCCTCCGTCTCTTCCAAGACAGGTGAGGAATACCCAGGATCCTGTTAGCAACATTCTCCCTGCACTGAGTTCCCACAGCCTTCTGAATTAGGATCTATACAGGCTCTCCTGCCAAGCTTGAGCCAGGCCATGCTTGTGCTGGGAGAGAGTGGAGGCAGCAAGGGCCTTATGTCTTGGCACGCATCACGGCCATCTCTGTATCTCAGGGTCACAGTGCTCTGGGCTTGCCCACCACTGTCTGGTCACTGGGACAGGGCACACTGATAAACGCTGTGATCTGTCAAGTGGGACCACACAAGGTAGCCACTGTGATGACCTTACGAGAACATGGGTTCACTGGTGAACTAAAATGCCTCCTAGCAACTACTGAGATACGGTTTCAATAACCACCACTCCTCCTTATTCTCAGTCTGTCCTGTTACCAAAGGGTTTGCAGCTGTATTTCTGGGCTCCTAGGGTCTCTTTTACCTGTTGCCACTTGTGCGAACTTTTGCCTTCTAAGTTTTGAGCTTTTCTAGTTAAGTGACCATTCCTTACAGGAAAGAATTGCTAATGGCTGAATGGTCTGCATCAGTCATGGAAAGATTTGTGACTTGAGTGACAGGAAGTCTCATATAAATAGTTGAGTCTTTTTACCTTTCAAGGAATCTTAAAAGTTATTGACCTTTTTTCTATCAGGACCTTTTTCTTGCATTATTTTTAGTTCAATACAGTCTTTGTTTACAGTAAATTCTTGATTTTCATAGCATCTACTCTGCCATTTTTTATTTCTCTCTTTCTCTCTCCCTCTCTCTCCCTTTTTTTTTTTTTTTGAGTCAAGGAGCCTCACTGTATCGTGCAGCCTCAACCTTCAGCCTTCCAAGTAACTGGAACTACAGGCGTGTACCACCACACCCAGCTAATTTTTTTTAATTGTAGAGATGAGGTCTTGCCAAGTTGCCCAGGCTGATCTTAGACCCCTGGGCTCAGCCAATCCTCTGGGCAATCCTCTTGCCTCGGCCTCCCAAAGTGCTGGGAGTATGTATAGGTGTTAGCCACCACACCCAGCCCACTTTTTTTTTTTTTTGTAATATAAGCATGGTCTCATTATACTGCCCGGGCTGTCTAGAAGTCTTGGGCCCAAATGATCCTTCCTCCTTGGACCCCCGAAGTGCTGAGATTACAGGTGTGAGCCACCACACCCAGCCTATTTCTTTTTGTCAAAAATTTAATTTCACATATTTTAGTATTGCGGTCCTCCATTGTATTTCAGGCTCATTTTTTACGTTACTGGTGAGAAGTTAAGTTTGTGTGCTTTAACTTTGTATTTCTAATGAATAGTAAATTTTAATCAACTTACTATTTAATGAAGTTGCACAGTTTCCTGATGCAAACCATTTGGGGCACTGCTCTGCCCATGAACCAGGTTACTCAGCACAGCAAGAGGCATTGCAGAGCAGGAGAAGGCAGGGGCGACTTCCAGGACAAGGCAGGTCCCCGCCCCAGAGGCATGAGATGCTTCCCAAGATGGTCCATGTGCAGAGGATGTGGTCCCTGCAGTTCAGTCTTCTCTGGTCACTTTTCTGGCTCAGGTTTAGGTAGTTGGTAGCAGTTAGTTAATAATTACTCTCCTGGGAGAACTCAATGCAGACTAAGAAATAACTAAGTGTTTGGCAGTTGTACCTCTGGACCAGGTGTTCCTGCAGCCTCTTAGACATGCTTGTATCTACTACATATCTGCCTTCGCTAGACCTTCACCTGGTAACCTGCATAGTAGGTAACAAGTGAACTTCTCAAAATGTACCTACTGGGCATGGTGGCACGCACCTCTAGTCCCTGCAACTTGGGAGACTGAGTAGGGAGGATCACTTGAGGCCAGAAATTCAAGGCTGCAGTGAGCTGTGACCTTGCCATTGCACTTAGCCTGAATGACAGAACAAGACCATGTCCCTAAAAAAGGAGGCTATCTCAACACAGCAGGACACTTACAGTCTCACCTCCTTGCTTTGTGGTTTTCTTTATAAGCCCTACACCTCCAAAACTATACATTGCAGTTACTTATTTCTGTTCCCTTAATGCCCCCATAGTATTTGGAGCATTTATAGCAGGCAAAGTTAGAAAAAAGAACCATGTTTTCATCTCTTTAATCAATGTAATTAAACATTTTTAGAGGAATTCTTGACATGTCAAGAGGCTGTAATTCTGAGGGCTTTTATATTTCACATCAAAATTTCAGATTGCTTAAACTGTCGTGAGCTCAGCTTCTTAGATTCTTCCTACTGTGGTGAAGGAAGATGTCACAGAGACTGATTGCAGCCCAACACCCACAGATACCATGCTTTCTTGCCATGACTTCTTTTTACCCAAATGCGCATGTTGCTCTTTCCAACAGACTTGTGGAGGATGAGGAGAGGCGCTGGACTGACGAGAACATTGACATGGTTGCTCTGAAGCACTTTCCTAACATAGACAAAGAGAAAGCAATGAGCCGGCCCATCTTGTACAGCAACTGGTTGTCAAAGGTAATGGATTTGCATCATTTCAGAAACACATCCTTTTCCTCTGTCCCTTTGGCTAGAACTACCTTCTAGTAAAAAATGTCATGAAGTGCACTGTCAGTGAGGCTGTGGTTCCAGCCATGAGCATCACTGATACTTCAGGGCAGGGAATCCAGGTGTGTGGCCACTGGCCTGCTGTTGGGTTTCTGATTTCTGTATGAGGGTTTCCCCAGGAGCAATGGATTGCCAGCCAGGGGAAGAGGTTGCTTTCACTTTCCTCACACTGAAAATGGGGCAACTATGAATAATTTGTATGAAAATGTTTCATATGCTAAGATATTAAATGGCATTGACATTTCCAAAATAGCTGTGAAAAAGATAAGGATGTTTTATTAAGTTACAGACTTGCTCTGCATTTCATCCAGCAGACTCTGGTGATATTAAGATGTAGAAGCTTCCTTTAATGAGCTCACACTCTAACGGGAGAAAGGAGATACAGACTCTGGGGAGAGATCTCTGACAAAGATAGCCCTTGTATTGGGTTCATTATGTCAGGGAGGGCATGCCAGACATAGGGCCTGATAGAAGCTGGAGACGGCAAGGTAGATTTTGCAGTATTGCTAGAATTTTCTACATATTTTAGACTCTAGTTCCCATTCTTTTTCATTTATGGGAAACATCTTCCAATGACTTATATTTCACTCTCTTCTAGGGTCTTTAGAACAAACATAGATTCATCTTTGAAGATTTATCACTTAAGCTCTTTTTTTGTTTTGTTTTGAGTTGGAGTCTCACTCTGTCACCCAAGCTGGAGTGCAGTGGCACGTTCACGACCACTCCAGTGACGACCTGCTGGGCTCCAGTGATCCTTCCACCTCAGTCTTCCAAGTAGCTGGAACTACAGTCGCACGCTACCATGTCCAGCTAATTTTTTTATTTATTGTGGAGACGAAGTATCGCAAATTACCCATGCTGGTCTTGAACCTGCGGGCTCAGGCAGTCCACTCGCCTTGGCCTCCCAAAGTGCTGGGATTATAGGCTGAGCCACCGAGCCCAGCCACCACTTAGTTTTTAAATGATCCTTCACTCCTCAGTGTCAGTTTGTCATAATAGGTGCCCTGGGTGCATGGGCCTATTCCATGGCTCTGTCCTCTTCTATTGATAGATTTGTTGCTTTCTCTGCTGAAACCACATGGTCCTGATTGCAGTAATGAGTCTGTATGACAAGACAGGCCCTCCCTCACACCTGGTTCTTCTTTAGGGACTCTTTCCTCTTCCCCATGAAATTTAGAATTGGCTTGTCAATTGGCACCAAGACAATAGCCACTGAAATTTTGATTGGGATTACATTAAATCTATATATCGGTTTGGATGGTACTGACATTTTTGTAGTAGTGTGTTTTTCTCTCCATGATCATGGTATATCTTTTCGTGTATTTAGGTCTCCTTTGATGTCTTTCAGTGAAGTTCAGTTTTCTTTATGGATCGTTCATGTTTTTAGGCCCAGTCTAACTTAATTTATATTTTTATTGCAATGTTGTAGATAATACCTTTTTTTGTTTTATTGTTCAACAGTTTCTTCATAGTATATGGGAATACAATTGACTCTGGTCTAATAACTAAGATAATTTTTTTCTAAGTAATTTGGCTGTTACCTTTTTTTCTATAGGATTACATCCCAGTGGACCAGGAAGAGTTACGAGATTATGTCAAAGCAAGGCTGAAAGTCTTTTATGAAGAAGAACTTGATGTTCCTCTTGTCCTGTTTAATGAAGTACTAGACCACGTGCTCAGGATTGACAGGTGGGCTTCTTTGTGGTGAGGCTGCTCTTGGCTAGCGTGCATGCAGGGTCACGCCAGGCCTCATGCTGTCCTCGCCCCTACCCAAACCCCCTCTGCTGAGCAGCTTTTCCCTTCACATCTTTCTAAGTCCGGCTTAATTGTCCTAAGCTTATCCCAAGCAGAACTTCATTCTTCCTCCCCCAGCACTGCATGCCTACCTTGACTATAACCCTTTCAGTCTCCTCCTAGCCTTGGCTCATCTTTTGTGTCATCTGAGAGTCTGGGAGGCAGAACCATGTCTCACTGATTTTTGCATCCCTGCTGGACCTGGCAAA
Source organism: Carlito syrichta (assembly GCF_000164805.1). Lineage (NCBI taxonomy): Eukaryota > Metazoa > Chordata > Mammalia > Primates > Tarsiidae > Carlito > Carlito syrichta. Next base: position 266,288 of record NW_007251283.1, read on the forward strand.
TAATAATTTCCTAACAAGTGCTCAATACACAAATTTTAAGTTAAAGTATTCAAAATATTGTAGACAATCCTTTAAAAGTTCTGAAAATGAATGTCAGAAGGAGAATGAGGCATAGAAGCCTTAAAATTGATTGGTTCTAATATGTTCTAGAATATTCCGTCAACCTCAAGGCCACTTGCTTCTGATTGGTGTTAGTGGAGCAGGAAAGACCACCCTGTCTCGTTTTGTTGCCTGGATGAACGGCTTGAGTGTGTACCAGATTAAGGTGGGTCTGGTCGTAGCTCCTCAATCCCAACAGTGAGTTCCTGATGTGAGTACATGCTCAGCAAGAGCAGACTTAACTTGCCTATGCGTCTCCAGGTTCACAGGAAGTACACAGGGGAAGACTTTGACGAAGACCTGCGGACAGTGTTGAGACGTTCTGGCTGTAAAAATGAGAAGATCGCATTTATCATGGATGAATCCAATGTGCTGGATTCTGGATTCCTGGAGCGAATGAATACTCTTCTGGCCAATGGAGAGGTAATTCAGTGACCGGTTGCATTGTGTTGTATGTTACCCGAGGGCCAGTAAGTTCTAGCTGTGCTGTTTCCCCAGGTCCCCGGTCTCTTTGAGGGAGATGAGTATGCTACCTTGATGACGCAGTGCAAAGAGGGGGCACAGAAGGAAGGCCTGATGCTGGACTCACACGAGGAGCTCTATAAATGGTTTACTAGCCAGGTCATCCGCAACCTCCATGTCGTGTTCACCATGAACCCATCCTCAGAGGGACTCAAGGACCGGGCGGCCACATCTCCAGCGCTTTTCAACAGGTACACGGGCTTTCGCTCTGCTCTGGGTCTAAGCAGTCAGTGTTCTTCTGAGGGACGAAGCCTGTTCTTGCCAGCTGTTTGGAGACATGGGCCTCTTTTTCAGGTGTGTATTGAACTGGTTTGGGGACTGGTCCACTGAAGCGCTGTATCAAGTCGGCAAAGAATTCACAAGTAAAATGGACCTGGAGAAGCCAAACTACATTGTGCCAGATTACATGCCAGTGGTGTATGACAAACTGCCACAGCCGCCATCACATCGGGAGGCCATTGTGAACAGCTGCGTGTTTGTTCATCAGACCCTTCACCAGGTGGGTTCAGCTGTTGAGATCAACGTGTAAAAAGCAGAGCTTACCGTCATGCTGATGTAAAACTAAGTTGATATATAAATAGGCCTTCGATCGCTTGAGCCCAGGAGTTTACGGCTGCGGTGCTCTGTGACTGTCACTTTCCTCCAGCCTTGGTGACAGAGTTACACCCATCTCAAAAAAATAGACCTTTGACTACTTCATATTTGACACAGTACCATCACTGCAAAAGAAATGCATATTTCTCATCTACTTTCTTACCTCTTTAATAACATGTCATTCTTGACACCAGACTGAAATTCCGGAGCCATCTAACCTCCTTTTAAATATTTTTTATTTAATTTAATTTTTTTGAATCAGGGTCCCACGCCGTCTCCTAGGCTAGAGAGCAGTGGCACAATTGCAGCTTACTTGTCTCAGTCTGGGCGACAGAGACTCCAACTCAAAAAAAAAAGAGAGAGAGAGAGAAAGTGTGCTGACCACTGGTCTAGAGGAGAGAACAAGAGCCAGAACATACAGTGGCAGTGGGAGGAGAGGCAGAGGCGATGAGGCAGCGAAGAGCCAGGCAGAATGCTGGCTGGGTGCAGTGGCTCATGCCTATAATCCCAGCACTGTGGCTGGAGGATTGCTTGAGCCCAGGAGTTTGGGACCAGCCTGAGCAACAAATAAAAATTAGTCAGGCGTGGTATAGTCCTAGCTACCTGGAGGCTGAGGTGGAAGATTGCCTGAGTCCAGGAGGTTGAGACTACCATGCCTGGCTAATTTTTGATTTATTGTAGAGACGAGGTCTTGCCAAGTTGTCCGGGTGAGTCTCGAATCCACAGGCTCAGGCAATCCACTTGCCTCGGCCTCCCAAAGTGCTGGGATTATAGGCTGAGCCATCGAGCCTGGCCAGCTCACTTTCTCTTAAAGGGCCATATAGTAAATATTTTAGACTTTGCAGGCCAGAGGGATCTCTGGCACAACTACCTGTGCTGCCACTGTAGTGCAAAAGCCTTCAGAGACCATATATAAATGAATGGGTTTGACTTTTACCAGCAAAACTTCATTTCAGAAATACACACTGGGCAGGGTTGTCCTGCTGGCTGTTTCTTGCTGGCCCTTACTATATGGTAAGAGTGCAGTCTACTCCTGTTTCCCAGAAAAGCTTCGTGAAACACTTTCTGAGCCTTTGGGGGGTCCTGCTTCCCAAGACTCCTGCAAACCGTCTCTGCTGCCCCAGGGTGGTATCTCACCCTGGCCTCTCTTAGTCTGATCTTCACTGCCCTGCTTCAGACATCTCCCTGCTAGCCACAGGGGGCCAGAGCAGTTATCACATACAACCCACCTTGCCCCTCTCCCTCTGAGAATAAGCAATAAAAGGTAGAAGCAGGCATAACTAACATTTACATGGTAATTAGCAGTTTGTGGAGCCTTTTCACGTAAAGTTCACCTCGGAGGTTGGCGTAACCCCACCCTCAATTTAGAAAAGCTTGGAGAAGCCAGGCTCGGTGGCTCAGCCTGTAATCCCACACCTCTGGGAGACTGAGGTGAGTGGATTGCCTGAGCCCGCGGGTTCAAGACCCGTCTGGGCAACTTGGCGAGACCTCATCTCTACAATAAATCAAAAAATTAGCTGGGTGTGGTAGTGCACACCTGTAGTTCCAGCTACCTGGAAGGCTGATGCGGAAAGATCGCTGAAGCCCAGCAGGGCGAGGCTGCGGTGGCCTGGAGCAGCCACTGCACTCCAAGTCTGGGCGACAGAGTGACACTCTAACTCAAAAAAAAAAAAGGAAAACTTGGAGGCGTGAGGGACTTCCCGAGAGCTCCTAGTGCTGAGCTGAGGCCCAACCCAACTCACATGTTCTAGCTCCTTCACCCTGTCACACTGGGATCTGCTGAGGCAGAACAACTGGGGTTCTCTGAGGTTGCATTACAAGAGAGTTTCCTGAATAGCGAGAAGGTGTAACTCTATTTCTGAAAGGCCAACGCTCGACTGGCAAAGCGAGGTGGCAGGACGATGGCCATCACGCCGCGCCACTACCTGGACTTCATCAACCACTATGCCAACCTATTCCACGAGAAGCGGAGTGAGCTGGAGGAGCAGCAGATGCACCTGAATGTGGGGCTCCGGAAGATCAAGGAGACAGTCGACCAGGTGCGTGCAGGCACACGTACGTGCACAGGCGGGAGCTGAGGGGAGGACTCTTACCAGGTCATTGCTGTGTGTTTCTAGGCTCCTAACACGAATTTTGCTCTGTAGGTAGAAGAGCTGCGTCGTGACTTGAGGATCAAAAGCCAAGAGCTGGAGGTAAAGAATGCAGCGGCCAATGACAAGCTAAAAAAGATGGTGAAAGACCAACAGGAGGCTGAAAAGAAGAAGGTACTTTTCTGGTTTTGTTTTCAGTCTCTAATAAGAAAGAGGGGCCGGGCTTGGTGGCTCAGCCTGTAATCCCAGCACTTCGGGAGGCCGAGGTGAGTGAATTGCCTGAACCCGCGGGTTCGAGAC
>NW_007251283.1:269912-295375 GCF_000164805.1 Carlito syrichta
GTGGTAGCGCATGCCTGTAATTCCAGCTACTTGGAAGGCTGAGGCGGAAGGATCGCCAGAGCCCAGCAGGTCGAGGCTGCGGTGGCCGGGAGCGGCCACTGCACTCCAGTCTGGGTGACAGACTGAGACTCCAACTCAAAAAAATAAAAAAAGAAAGAGGAAAGGAAATTTAGTTGGAGGTGGATTTTAGGGTTTAACTAATTAGCGAGAAGGAGAGAGTGTGTGTGTCAGCAGAGTGAAAGTGTCATTCAGGAGTCACTCAGCAAATTGGCAGTGCTTAGCCCCTACCTAAGTCTTCCTTCCTCCCTAGGTCATGAGCCAGGAAATTCAGGAACAGCTGCACAAGCAGCAGGAAGTAATTGCAGACAAACAAATGAGTGTCAAAGAAGATCTTGACAAGGTAGAGCCTGCTGTCATCGAGGCCCAGAATGGTATGTACATACTGTCAGGGGCTTGATTTTCTAGAAAGCGTACTCTCCCTCAGCATCACTGTAGAGTTCAACTGACCAAGCTGTGCACAGGGACTTCCCTCAAAGGTTCCAGTTATGCACATTTCCAATAACTGTAAATACTCAGATATTCATAAGTACTTGAAGCCTTTTCTGAATACTAGGATTGATTGTCTTCATTTCTTAAAGCAAAGTTCCTGTAAAGCTAGATTGTATTTACCATAGTGGAACCCTTCTTATATGAGAAAGTTGACAAAATAAGCTTTATGTCATATACATTTTAAAGATCTGCTGATAATTACATAAATATGCTACTTATTAATCCCTGACTTCAATTTCACAAGAAATATTGCCACCTTGGAATTATTTCTGAGGGTTCTGGTTGTGCCCGCGATTACTCATTTAAGTACTGATGGCAGTCACTCTTCTTTTTTCCATTCCTTACGTTCTTGTGAGATGCTATAGAGATAGGGCAGTATCCTGCCCTCTGTTTCAGTTTGCAGTTTCTGCAGCAGAGTGCTCACTTCTTGCCCACTAGTATCTAACCTGTTTCCAGTAACCCAGTGGTTTGTAAAGTTTTTCCATCACACCACGAGATGGGCTCAGATGCACCACCCAACCTATAGATCTTCATTCAGAGTTTGATTTGGATGAGAATTTAATTTAGTTCGCACCTTCTAAGTACTTAAAATGTGTTTTACTACAATTCAGGCTGGAAAATCATATACTTCAGTGTGTAGAAGTCATTGGCCATTTTTTTTAGAACCGCTAATTTTACGTATGTACCCAGCCTATCAGACAACTTGTAAGAATTGTCGTAAATTGGCCGGGCTCGGTGGCTAAGCCTGTAATCCCAACACTTTGGGAGATCGAGGCGAGTGGATTGCCTGAACCTGCAGGTTCAAGACCCACCTGGGCAAGTTGGCGAGACCTCGTCTCTACAATAAATAAAAAATTAACTGGGTATGGTAGCGTGTGCCTGTAGTTCCAGCTACCTGGAAGGCTGAGGCGGAAGGATCACCGGAGCCCAGCAGGTTGAGGCTGCGGTGGCTGGAAGTGTGCCACTGCACCCAGTCTGGGCAACAGAGTGAGACTCCAACTCAAAAAAAAAAAAAGAATTGTCACAAATTAAACATATCTGTGTTGAGCTTGTATAAAATATACGATTACATTTTCTAAATGTTTTCATCTTTATGGAAATAGAGTGAATGAGGACTTGTGAGGTGTTTCATAGGTGATGTTGTGCTCTTTGAGGAAGGCTCACAGTTAAGGCTTAGTACAGTAAGGTCTTCTAGCTATCTAAGAGATTGGCTATTTACGCTGTTCCAGAAAGTTTACAACAGAAAGTCTTCCACTTCTCAGCTCTTTTGAGCGGCAGCTTTTCTCTCGTTGGAGTCGGGGTTCCTGGCTGTTGAGTTCTCTCTCACCATGTTTTACTCTCTCGTCCTCACACCGCCAACCCTCATCCGCTCCTACTGCTGCTCAGCTGTGAAGTCCATCAAGAAGCAGCACCTGGTGGAGGTGCGGTCCATGGCCAACCCTCCTGCAGCTGTGAAGCTGGCGCTGGAGTCCATCTGCCTGCTGCTGGGGGAGAGCACCACAGACTGGAAGCAGATCCGCTCCATCATCATGCGGGAGAACTTCATCCCAACCATTGTCAACTTCTCTGCAGAGGAGATCAGGTGCGTGGGGATGCAGGGCAGCTGCTGGGGCTGGTAGACACCGTTCAGATGTCGAGAAGAGCATTTTCAGTTTCCATCTGAGAACCTGGGGCTGGTCTCGCTCACCCTCAGTGATGATGAGGTAGGAGCTGGCTCTGGTTCTTTTTTTTTTTTCTTTTTCTTTTTGTCATACTCTCATTCTGTCACCTAGGCTAGAGTACAGTGGCACACGGCCACCACAGCCCTGGCCTGCTGGGCTCAGGTAACCCTTTCCACCTCAGCCTTCCAAGTAGCTGGAACTACAGGTGTGTGCCACCACCATGCCCAGCTAATGTTTTGATTTACTGTAGAGATGAGGTCTTGCCAAGTTTCCCAGGCTGATCTCCAACCCCTGGGCTCGAGGAAGACTTAAGTAGGGGCTAAGCATTGCCGATTTGCTGAGTGACTCCTAAATGACACTTCTCAAAGTGCTGGAATGATAGGCATAAGCCGCCGCACCCAGCTTGGTTCGTCCCATGTTGGTTGCATGAAAATTCTTTCATCCTACATGTGCTTAGAAACATAATGCCTGTCTTGCAGTGATGCCATAAGGGAGAAGATGAAGAAAAACTACATGTCCAATCCAAGTTACAATTATGAAATCGTCAATCGGGCATCCCTGGCTTGTGGTCCTATGGTGAAATGGGCAATTGCACAGGTGATTAGCACAGCCACGGCTCCTATGCAGAAGGCAGCCTCTTTTCTTGTCACTTTTGGATAACAGCTTCTGATTTGCCCTTCCCAGCTTAACTATGCAGACATGCTAAAGAGGGTAGAGCCTCTGCGCAATGAGCTGCAGAAGTTGGAGGATGACGCCAAGGACAACCAGCAGAAGGCCAATGAGGTGGAGCAGATGATCCGTGACCTGGAAGCCAGCATTGCCCGCTACAAGGAGGAGTACGCCGTGCTGATTTCGGAAGCCCAGGCCATCAAGGCAGACCTGGCTGCCGTCGAGGCCAAAGTAAGAGCGTCATTCATCTGCACATCCCCTAAAGCTCTGTCTCAGCATGGCTTAATAGGAGGCGCCCCCTGGCCGCCTCTCACGGAAGTTGAGCTGGCACACTGGATTGTGGGTTTCACGTACCATGTTGCTCTGGTAGATTAGGTCTTTCATGTCTTTTAGGTCCCTGCTGACTTTTTTCCTGGAAAATATTGAGTGCTAAGTATTGACTAAGTGGTGTTAATGAGGCTAGATTGATACCAGCTGGACAGCTGAGAGCCAGTAAACCCCCCCACCAGCTCCAGGCCTATCAGGTCTACCCCCGAGGGCCTCCATGTTGCGGTCTCCCATCTCCCGCCATCCTTTTCCACTGCTGTCCTGCCTGCTCACACTGCACTCCTCTGTCAGATCCTCAGAACAGGCTCTTTCATCTCTCCTCCCTTCAGGCCTCCCCAGCTGCTTCATCTGCCCAGAGCTCTTGCTACTCCCATCTTTGCTCACTCAAATGTCTCAAGGCTGAAAGTCAAATTCTCAGAATTCAGCTTGTGCCTTGATGGGATTCCGAGACATGTGTGGTCATTAGTTGTGTGTGATCTGGGTCTCGTGTCCTTTGGGATTGTGGACAACTTGAGCACTAACGTGGCTGAACTGATTTGTGTTCAGTATGAATCCTGAAGGGCTGACCCCTGCACACCTGGCTTGCCTTCCTTTTTAGGTGAACCGGAGCACTGCTCTTCTGAAGAGTCTGTCTGCTGAACGTGAGCGATGGGAAAAAACAAGTGAAACTTTCAAGAACCAGATGTCCACCATTGCTGGGGACTGTCTCCTGTCGGCTGCATTTATTGCATATGCAGGCTACTTTGACCAGCAGATGCGTCAGAACTTGTTCACTACCTGGTCCCATCACCTACAGCAAGCTAACATCCAGGTAAGGATCACAGGGAGCCCAGAAAGATGTGCGCAGGGCGCTAGCTGTGGTGATGAGGAAGAGGAAGGTAAGCGGCTCGCCTTTCAGTTCCGCACAGATATCGCCAGGACAGAGTACCTCTCCAATGCTGATGAGCGCCTGCGCTGGCAGGCGAGCTCCCTGCCCGCCGATGACCTGTGCACGGAGAACGCCATCATGCTGAAACGCTTCAACAGGTACGCCCAGCTGGGAGGAGATGGGAGAAGTCTGGATGTGTGGGGACCCCATCTTAATTATTTTTAAAACACAGCTTTGTTTGAAGAGAGGAACAGAGCATGGGGTGTGGGCATGCAGTGCCAGCTCTGGTGGGGTGCACCGGTCTTATTGTGCTAGAGTGTCTGAATTGTTCTGCAGTGAGCACTTTTGTGTTAACCTTCTAAAATTGATTGGCAGGACTGTGGGGAGAGTGGACATTGAAACAACCCTCTTGTTTGTTTTTTGAGTTGGAGTCTCACTCTGACACCCAGACTGGAGTGCAGTGGCTCACTCACAGCCACTGCAGCCTCTATCTGCTGAGCTCAGGCAATCTTGCCTCAGCCTCCCAAGTAGCTGGAATTACAGGCTTGCACCACCACAACCAACTAATTAATTTATTGTAGAGACGAGGTCTCACTATGTTGCCCAGGCTGGTCTTGAACCTGTGGGCTCAGGCAATCCTCTCACCTCCACCTCCCAAAGTGCTGGGATTACAGGCATGAGCTACCGCAAAACAACCCCTCTTAAAACATTACAAAAACTGAAGATATCCAGCTAGTTAAAGGAATGGTGTTTTTGTGTTTGGTAGGCCAGATTAAGAAGCAGGATGTGCCTGCCAGCATGAGGGACTTGGGCTGAGATCCTAGCAGTGTCCTCTGGACCACTTGTGTAGAAGCTGCCTCTGTCAGTGGGGCTTGGGCCTTCCTATAGATTCTCTGCAACCTAAGGTTCTTTTTCCCTTCTCTCTTTTTTTGAACATATTCCAAGATTTCTTTCTACATTTCTCTGAGTACCTTGAAACCTTCATTTGGCCCTTGTAATGTCATTGTCCTGGAACACAGTGAAGACTCCACCAAATACCTTTCAAAGTTTATGAGCAAATCCCGGGTCCCACCCTGGACTAGGGGTACATGGTGTCATACCAGCTGCCGCTGATGAGAATGTTGGTCAGTGGGTACAGTCTGTGTGCAAGGCTGGATTTACCTAAACAAAAATATACACACCCTTTAACCTAGGAGTTCCACCTCTAGGTGTTTATCCAGCGTAGCCTGGCACGTGTGAGAAATGACAAACTCAAGATGAAATGTGTGTGCTACCAAAGACTGGAAATAGCTCAGGCGTCCCACAGTAGGGGCAGTTATCAGTTTTTTGTTCTCTACAGCGGGATGCTGGGTGGGCTTTGCAGATGCAGGATGTTAGAGTAGAACGAGGTATGGGCGGTTGCAGAGCAGAGGGTCAAGTATGCGCCCCCAGCGACACAGTGCTCACATGCACTAAACCTCTCAGTGCCTAAACCTCTTCACGATACACTGGACAATACGCACCTGGAAAAGGGACTCCAGTCACCAAAGAATGGGGGTGGGAAGGCAGGGGCAGAGTGATTCTTCTCACCCTTTGATTGCTTCTGTAGAAGCTTGTATGTATGTTACCTGTTTTTAATTACCTTGACCCTGGACAAATCACAGGAGCCTCTTTGTAAAACAGATTTGGTAACGGTACTCTCTCCTGAGGTTATTGTGAGAATGAACTGAGGTAGTCTAATCTGACAGGGCCCTGGCAGTTTCAACTCTGTTATATCAGCCTTAATGCTGCTGCAACTTTGGTGTGGTGTCTACAGTATAGGAGTCCGCTGTCTGGAAGGGCTGTGACATGTGGAGCAGTTACTCCAACATGACATACTTGGCACATAGAGAAAGGCCTGCTTGAGATATGATGAGAGAGCACTCGTCCCAGAGAGGAGAGGGTCTGGCTGTGGCACCCTTGGCAGAGTCCATAGTACACAGGACCTCCTTTCCAGAAGTTCTTCATGCTTTGTTATTGGCAAGTCTGGAAACGCCTCTGGAAACCACTCAAGTGTAGTAATGGGCTTTCTCTCTGTCTTGTCAAGGACTTTGCCAACTGTGTTCCTGTGCTCCCTGTTGGATATTTTAGCCTTTTCCTTTGTGGCCTTGTCCTCAGGTATCCGCTTATCATTGACCCCTCTGGACAAGCCACAGAATTCATCATGAATGAATATAAAGATCGGAAGATCACACGGACCAGCTTCTTGGATGATGCCTTCAGAAAGAACTTGGAGAGTGCACTGAGATTCGGTAACCCCCTTCTCGTCCAGGTTCGTGTTTTCCTTTGAGTTCTTTAGACACTGTGTCCAAGAGGGAATTCCTTTTAGGGCCACACTTAGCTGTTTTCAAACCCAGCATGAAGTAAAGCTAAATTACATAATACAAACACTGATGAATTTTGAACTTTGTAAGACTTTGTTTGAGATCAGAGCAAGCATAAAACGTTGAAATGGTTCTAACTGGGCGCAGTACCTATAATCCCACACTTTGGGAGGTGGAGGTGAAAGGATTGCCTGAGCCTAGGGGTTCGAGATCAGACTGGGCAACTTGGCGAGAACTTGTCTCTACAATAAGTAAAAAAATTAGCTGGGTATAGGAGTATATACCTGTAGTTCCAACTGTTTCGAAGGCTGAGGCGAAAGGATCACCTGAGCCCAGCAGGTCAAGGCAGCAGTGGTTGTGAGTGTCCCCTGTACTCCAGCCTGGGCGACAGAGTGAGTACACGACTCAAAAAAAAATTTTCGTTCGCGACCCGCCCGGGCAACTTGGCGAGACCTCATCTCTACAATAAATCAAAAAAATTAGCCAGGCGTGGTAGCGTGCACCTGTAGTTCCAGCTACTTGGAAGGCTGAGGCAGAAGAATCTCCGGAGCCCGGCAGGTCGAGGCTGCGGTAGCTGGGAGCATGCTACTGCACTCCAGTCTGGGCGACAGAGTGAGACTCCAACTCAAAAAAAAAAAAAAAGAAAGAAAGAAATTCAGCAAAGTTAGTATTTGCCTTTAAAGTTCCAGTCAGAGGGTCCAGATCATCACTGTACATCAGAACTTTCTGCAGGGGTGGGAATGTCTTAAGATCCATGCTGTCCAGTGTGATAGCCACTAGGTACATGTGGTTGTTGAGCACTTCCTGTAGCCAGTGTGACTAGGAACTGAATTTATTATTTTAATTTCAATTTAGGTAGCCACATGTAGCCAGTGGCTGCCACAACTAATGGCTGAGTGTGTTTGGGACAGTGTATTTATCTAGGATGGCATATTTACCTAGCATAGGATGTCAACACACCATTTGGGCAAAGAGAAATGCTGGAAAACTCTAACCATGACATCCCACTGTGTGTCACTCAGGATGTGGAAAGCTATGATCCGGTTTTGAATCCAGTATTGAACCGTGAAGTTCGGCGAACAGGGGGGCGAGTGCTGATCACCCTTGGTGACCAGGACATAGATCTGTCGCCATCGTTTGTCATCTTCCTGTCTACCCGGGATCCAACTGTAAGTAATGGGATGGTTCCCTCAGGGACATATGGTAGGATTTGGTTTTGCAGCTGTATATTAACAAGACAAACTATTCTGTTCTCCGTCGTGGCAGGTTGAGTTCCCACCAGATCTCTGTTCCCGGGTTACTTTTGTGAATTTCACAGTCACCCGGAGCAGTTTACAAAGCCAGTGTCTAAATGAAGTACTTAAAGCAGAAAGACCCGATGTGGATGAAAAACGGTCCGACCTTCTTAAACTTCAAGGTACAGACCTGGATCTGTGGCTTTGGATGGTTGGGGCAGCTGAGCAAGCACAGTGTTTACAGGAGTAGGATACTTCAGGTTCACGGGAGACACTGCTGAGAGCTTCCCTGTCAGCGAGAGTAAGTACCACAGCCAACTCTGAATGTTTTGTTCATTTAAGGGGAATTTCAGTTACGTTTACGTCAGCTGGAAAAGTCTCTGCTACAAGCCCTCAATGAGGTGAAAGGACGCATTTTAGATGACGACACGATCATAACAACCCTGGAGAACCTCAAGAGAGAGGCTGCAGAGGTCACTCGGAAGGTCGAGGAGACAGACATCGTCATGCAGGAGGTGGAGACCGTGTCCCAGCAGTACCTCCCACTCTCTACTGCCTGCAGCAGCATCTACTTCACCATGGAGTCCCTCAAGCAGGTGGGCGCCCAGCCGCTGGTGGGGCTCGTGGGCTGGCTCTCGCCGGGCGCAGGGGGACTTGGCTGATGCCATCTGTGCTGCCTTGTAGATCCACTTCCTGTACCAGTACTCCCTCCAGTTCTTCCTGGACATTTACCACAATGTCCTGTACGAGAACCCCAACCTGAAGGGCGTCACCGACCACACTCAGCGCCTGTCCATTATCACCAAGGACCTCTTCCAGGTAGAGCAAGGCATTGCTTCCTCCCAGGGAGAGGATGCAGAGTGCTTCTGCGGGAGCCACAGCACGTCCTGCTTCTGTCCCAGGTGGCGTTCAATCGGGTGGCCCGAGGCATGCTGCATCAGGACCACATCACCTTCGCCATGCTGCTGGCGAGGATCAAGCTGAAGGGCACCGTGGGGTAGGCACCCCCTGCCCTTACCCCCAGGCAGTGCCGTTGTTTCAGATTCTCTCGTTTTTTCTTTTCTTTAAATCACGACTGTTTAAGTGGCAATAGGGATGAGCATGAGACCCTCTCTAACCTGTCGTGCCCCTCACAGGGAGCCTACCTACGATGCAGAGTTCCAGCATTTCCTGAGAGGGAAGGAGATTGTTCTGAGTGCTGGCTCAACCCCCAAGATCCAGGGCCTGACCGTCGAGCAGGCAGAGGCAGTGGTGAGACTGAGCTGTCTTCCTGCCTTCAAAGACCTCATTGCAAAGGTCCAGGCAGATGAGGTGATTGTTCTTTTGAATGTTCCCTGTAAAGATGTGGGCCTTTCCCTGGGAAACTGGCAGTAAGGACCTGCACTCTATATAAACCCTAATGCGGTGTCTGCATACTCGCACCAAACATGGGCCCCTACCCTGGGTCAGCACTGCTCTATGGGTGCTTCTGCCTTTGCCTCCACAGCAATTTGGCATCTGGCTGGATAGCAGCTCCCCGGAGCAGACCGTGCCATACCTCTGGAGTGAAGACACACCTGCGAGTAAGTCCCAGCCTGCTTCCTACTCTTTCCTCTCAAGACCTAAGTGGAAGGTGGGGTTTGCTGCTTAAAAGGATGTTTCCAAAACATACCAAGTCCCCGATCCTGAGATGAGCATTGCACTGCCAGCACTCTTCAGGGAACCACTTAGGGAGCTGGCCTCTTGACAGGAGGTGGCTTTCAAAGTGGAAAATCAAAAGCTTCCCCATCCCTGCTTCATTCATGTCCAAAGACCAGAAGGGCCACAGTTAGGGAGGCCTTGCCTGTCACTAAGGGGTAGTTGACTGTACTACAAACACCAGGAATGCATAAACCCTGTTTGAATGTGTTAGACCAGGCTCCAGGCTAGCCAGGCTGAGGAACATAGACTGCAGAGTTTGGGGTGCTTCTGTACCCAGCAACAGACCTGAGCCCCCTTTCTGAGGACCATCAGGTGCTCTGCAGTGCGTGGATGTTAGTGGAGTAATTTAGAAATCAGTACATGGCACCTTGTCCTAGGGATACGCCCAGGTGGTAAGGTGATGTCATGGAGTGTCCAGAGGGCCTGTGGAAGGCACGGGAGGTGGTAATCACTTCTCCTGGGGCAGAGGGAGCCAGAAGAGGCATCATGATTTCCGAGATGTGTTTTGAGCTAAACCTGCAGCACGGGTACTTGGGAAAGAGCAGTCCAGGCAGGGGAGGGCATCTCCCAGTGCGTGCTTGCACCAGCACGCACCCCTGCACACTGTTTGTTTCAGCACCCATCGGGCAAGCCATCCACCGCCTGCTCCTGATTCAGGCTTTTCGGCCTGACCGCCTGCTTGCCATGGCCCACGTGTTTGTGTCCACAAACCTCGGGGAGTCCTTTATGTCCATCATGGAGCAACCACTCGACCTGACCCACATCGTGGGCACAGAGGTAACAGCCAAGCCCACACTGACTTCCCTGGAGACGTGTATCTGTCTCCCTGCGGCACCTGGTGCAGCCCTGGCTTCTGTGCCCATTCCTGACTGCAGTCTTCTCCTGAGGAGATTGTGAATCTGCCTGGCTTCATGGTACCCACACTCCAGGCCCACAGCATCTTCCCTGGCCCTTGCTCAGGGCTCTTTCTCCAGGACAGTGTGCACCATCTGCCGGCATGACATCTGAGTCCGCTTTCCTCATCTGCAGGTGAAGCCAAACACCCCTGTCCTGATGTGCTCTGTGCCAGGGTATGACGCTAGTGGGCACGTTGAGGATCTTGCAGCTGAGCAGAACACGCAGATCACATCCATTGCGATTGGTAAGGGCGCTTGGTGGGTGTCACAGGTAGAAGCCCCGTGGGACCCAGGGCAGGCAGTGATATCCAGGGCTGCCATTGCTAACACCGAGGTTCCTCGTGCAGGCTCAGCGGAAGGCTTCAACCAGGCGGACAAGGCAATCAACACTGCAGTGAAGTCGGGCAGGTAGGCCTGGTTGTGTGCTCTAGAAAGCCTGGTCACCGGGCCTCCCAGCAGGAGGCCTGACATGTCCTGCGGCTCTCACTGTGTGTGTGCAGGTGGGTGATGCTGAAGAACGTGCACCTGGCCCCAGGCTGGCTGATGCAGCTGGAGAAGAAACTGCACTCCCTGCAGCCACACGCCTGCTTCAGGCTCTTCCTCACCATGGAGATCAACCCCAAGGTGCATGCTGGGGCGGGAGGTGACGGCGCGGCTACTGCCCCCTTCTGCTGAGCGCAGGTAGTAACAAAGTCACGCTCTCCTCTAGGTGCCGGTGAATCTGCTTCGTGCAGGCCGCATCTTTGTATTCGAGCCACCACCAGGGGTGAAGGCCAACATGCTGAGGACGTTCAGCAGCATCCCCGTGTCACGGATCTGCAAGGTACTTGCTCCGTGCACACCCCAGGGACACGGGCCCACCCACCCCTGGGTTCCGAGCGGGCCCTGTGTCTCCCAGCCACACTGTGTGCTGAGTTGCACATGTGATTTTACTTTGTAGCTGAGGCAAAATGTTCTTCTATGAACAGGGAGAGAGAAGCTATGTTTGGTCTTGGATTGTGATGGTTAGGTCGCAGGCGAACAGAGAGACTTGCAGTGAAGCTGCAAGTGGGTGGTGGGTGATCTGCCACCCAAGCCTGGCCCCAAGGCCAAGCAGACCCCTCCTGAGCATCGAGTAAAGACCAGGATGCTTTTGGGCAGGAGCAGGGTCTTGCGGCCAGGTCTGCATCAGTTCTGCTTCATGAGTTCTGTTTTATTTTCTGCATAATCCACCTTTGCTGACATTTCTAGAGAATCAGTCTTCCTCGTTTTCTGTTGACTGAGTAAATTCTCTCAATAGTGCCACTGGATAACGTCCCTATTAAGAAGAAAGCCAGCATGTTTTTTTCCTAGCACCAACATTCAC
Source organism: Carlito syrichta (assembly GCF_000164805.1). Lineage (NCBI taxonomy): Eukaryota > Metazoa > Chordata > Mammalia > Primates > Tarsiidae > Carlito > Carlito syrichta. Next base: position 281,485 of record NW_007251283.1, read on the forward strand.
ACTAGCTTATTGCCATCGCGTGTCTAGGAGCTCTCAAGCCTCAATGCTGGCCTGACACCTGCACTGTGTCCTAGGGTGGGTGCTGCTTCTGACGATTGTCCTTGGTCCCTTCCCTCGCCCAGTCTCCCAACGAGCGTGCTCGCTTGTACTTCCTGCTGGCCTGGTTTCACGCCATCATCCAAGAACGCCTTCGATATGCACCGCTGGGCTGGTCTAAGAAGTACGAGTTTGGGGAATCTGACCTGCGGTCAGCCTGTGACACGGTGGACACGTGGCTGGACGACACAGCCAAGGCAAGTATAGGCTGTGCCCAGATGGGTGATGTGTGCCAAGGGTGGGTGTCAGGGCCTGGCACTCAGGCACAGGGCGCTTTAGAGGAACATGCTGACCTTCGTGGTAGCCAAAGCACAGAGGCAATGGGGACTTGCCTGCTTGCCATCAGGAGGAAAGCTGTGCCCCTGGGGGATAGCGCCGGTGCTTGCTGGGACCTCCTCCGTCTGCACACATGGATCTAGGAGCTCTCATGCCTCAGTGCTGGCCTGACACCTGCACTTTTCTCACTCAGGGCAGGCAGAATATCTCACCGGATAAGATTCCATGGTCGGCGCTGAAGACCCTGATGGCGCAGTCCATTTATGGCGGGCGCGTGGACAACGAGTTTGACCAGCGTCTGCTCAACACCTTCCTGGAGCGTCTGTTCACAACCAAGAGTTTCGACAGTGAGTTTAAGCTGGCGTGCAAGGTCGACGGGCACAAAGACATCCAGATGCCCGACGGTATCAGGTATGGCGCCTGCCAGCACAGGGAGTCGGGATGCCAGGGCGCCTGGGTTGCTCACTGCCAGCCCTTCACACTCTTCCCCACCTGCGTTTTTCCAGGCGAGAGGAGTTTGTGCAGTGGGTGGAGCTGCTCCCCGATGCCCAGACGCCCTCCTGGCTGGGCCTGCCCAACAACGCCGAGAGAGTCCTCCTTACCACACAGGGTGGGTAGCCTCACCGCTTTCGGAGCCTCCCCTGCCCACGTGAGGGGTACGGTGTTGCCTCCTTCCTGGAGTGCCCGCTTCCCTGTCCCCACCCTACTTCTGGGGCAGGTGGAAGAGAGAATTGGCACTGATGGGTGTCTCTTCTGCAGTGTGACTCAGTGCTAGAGAAAGGCTTGATGCCCATGTGACTAAGTTTGGAAATTACATTTGGATTTTCATCCTACATTCTGAAACAGTTTCAGTTTTTTCTTCAAGAATTGAAAAGTACCTGGTATTAAGTGATTAATCTCTTTCTTAGAAAACGTTTTTCTTTTTGAGTTGGAGTCTCACTCTGTTGCCCAGGCTGGAGTGCAGTGGCACGCTCACGACCACTGCAGCTTCTACCTGCTGGGCTCAGGCATTCCTTCCACCGCAGCCTTCAAAGTAGTTGGAACTACAGACATGCACCACCACATCTGGCCTAATTTTTTTATCTATCATAGAGTCAAGGTCTCTACCTCTCAAAGTGCTGGGATACAGGCTTGAGCCACCGTGCCCAGCCTAGAAAACATTTTTTATCAGTCTTTTTTTCTTTTTACTTATGAGATGTTCCTTTCTTCATAACTCTTTAAGTTCTTCAAGCCAGAAGGGACCAAAGAAACCCTCTAGTCCAGTGGTTCTCAAAGTGTGGTTCCCAGCCCAGCAGTGTCAGCTTCCCCAGAACTCAGAAACACGAATTCCCAGATACGATGACTCACGTCTGTAATCTCAATACTTTGGTAGGCTAAGGTGGGAGGATCACTTGAGCCTATGAGTTTGAGACCAACCTGGGCAACATGGCAAGACCTCATCTCCCAGAAAAAATCAGCCGGTCATGGTACATCGCTTGAGCCCAGGAGTTGGGGGCTTTGGGTAGCAAAAGTGAGACCCGACTTAAAAAAAGGAACACAGATTCCCAGGCCCCAGCCTGGCCATGCTCAGTCAGAACTGGGGTGACCCAACAGTCTGTCTCAGCAAGTCCTCCAAGTGACCACGTGCCAGTTTGAGGACACTAGATCTAGTTAGAACTTTTCTTCATGGGAAAGAGCAGAAGAGAAAGGGATTTGCCGCAGCTTCCAGCGCTGGTTATAGGGCAGGGTTCAGACGGGTAGTTTCAGGCCGCCTCTTGAGTGCTGTCAGGAGAACGGCTAGTCACGGCTTACCTTTGGATGAGACAATCTTGCGGGCTACATGCTGCTTCCCGTGGGGTCAGCTGTCTCCCACCAAGAACCTGCTTATCAACTGCTTCGGGATTCCAAACCAAACTGGCCGTGGGAGATGGAAAGGTGGGATGGTAGCATTGAGTCTTGTGGCTCTAGTGAGGAGGCCACAAGAGCTGAGGCCGAGTAGTTTCCCAGGGTCGGGTTGGAGCTTTCTCTCCAGAGGCAGTATGAGAGCCATGCTGGGTGGCACTTGCCATGAACCATGGCATGGTCCTCCACACCTGGGCTCCGGGGATGCCCCTTAGGCCTATGACAGCCGGGTTGTGAGCCTCATCTTACACCAGTGCTGTGCCAGGGCTGTCATCCCATCACCCACCCAACCCCTCTAGAGCCGGGCAGTGAGGCGGGGTTGAGGCCATGCCTGTCTCACCAGGAAGCCCCACTTTTCCTCCATAGTCCAGCCTCCAGGAGGCAGCATGCTCACAAGCTTGCTTCCTGGCACTCTGAGAGCTGCCCTACCCACAGCCACACTTCCCGGGGAGGGCAAGCCGAGTGCGTGAGCAGGGGCTAGAGCACGCAGCAGGCACCATGTGGCTCGGGGTAGCTGCGGCCACACTGTGGACAGTGGGAGTCACAGACTCCAGGCCACGACAGCCACCTGTTCTCTGGCCCCTCCTACTAGAGACCCCCGAGCACGAGCGTCAGGTGTCATGGTGAACTTGGACTTAGGCCAGCTGGTTCAGTTTTGACAGTCATGCGCTTGACCTGGTAACAGTTTTCGTCTGCATTTTTCTCCCTACCTTTCTGGCCAGGCCGTTCTTTGTGCCTTAGGGACATGCACAATGCGCGGTACCTTTCAGATTGCAGTTAATTCTAGTGTAAACTCATAAGTCCGTTTTCCTCTTCCATCTTCTGCCATTCTCTCCCCCACCCCACTCCTGCCACTGCTGTGGGCTGCTGGCCTAGGCGTGGACATGATCAGTAAGATGCTGAAGATGCAGATGCTGGAGGACGAGGACGACCTGGCCTACGCAGAGACCGAGAAAAAGACGAGGACAGACTCCACATCTGACGGGCGCCCCGCCTGGATGCGCACACTGCACACCACTGCGTCCAACTGGCTCCACCTCATCCCCAAGACACTGAGCCACCTGAAGCGCACCGTGGAGAACATCAAGGTAGCTGGAGCTTAGTCCCTGAGCACTGGTGAGGAGCACAGACCCGGTGTTGCCTCGGAGCAAGCTCACAGCTGAGTCTGGGCTCTGGGCAGGATGAGCTGCCTTCGTAAACTGGGATGGCCCGTCTCCCATGAGATAGGTGGGTGACTGGCCCTCCCCCTACAGAGAGTCATTGAGATGGGGCCGGGCAGGGGTCACCATAAGTTTCTGACCAGCCCGGCTTTGTGCAAGGCCGCTTCAAGGCCATGCTCGGTGCAGCTGTGAGTCGTCCTAGAAGGCTGGTCCTGGGGGGGGGGGTGACTACTTGACTGGTCTCTCCTCTGCTGAGAAAGGACCTCTCCCATCACTTTCTCACTCGGTGCCATCCTCTGCCGACATGGCTTAGGATCCGTTGTTCAGGTTCTTTGAGAGAGAGGTAAAGATGGGAGCCAAGTTACTTCAGGACGTTCGTCAGGACCTTGCTGATGTCGTCCAAGTGTGCGAAGGAAAGAAGAAACAGACCAACTACCTGCGCACACTGATCAATGAGCTGGTGAAAGGTACTTGAGAAATTGAACTTGATGTGGGCGCCAGGGTGGTCTGTCTTCTCCAGGGGCCTTGGCCACGACCAGACCCCAAGGTGGGGTCTCCCTTACCACACTCAGAGCAGGATGCAATTTTCAGAGTGTTGCCGTGCTCTGAACATGTGCTGTCCCCAGCCAGGCTTTACACATCCATGTTTCCTTCTCTGCAGACCCTGAGGGCAGCTCCGTGCTCTTACTTGGGGGTGGGAGGTGAAGGGCTTAGAAATGGTCGAGAATTTGTTTTTCTTCTATGCTGCTTCACTGAACATTGACTAAAGTCATTATGAACTTCTACAGTTTTCAGGAGGAAGCCTTCCAAGACAGTGAATGGGGAGTGTGGTGGCACTGGCCTCATGGGGGATGGTAGTGGGTGAGGGCCAGGGTCATGGACAGGATTGGGGAGCCAGGAGCAGGTGGCCTGGGCTTGTCCAAAGGTACGGAAGCCCCCAACATCCTCCCATCGGCCCCAAGAGCCCAACTTGCCGGGTGCACTGAGCCATTCGTGTGATGGGAGGTCAGCTGTGGTTTTACTTGGATGTCATATGTAACTATGTAACTCCTACTGATGGGACCTGAACATCCTGAGGCCTGCTCTGTTCTGAGTGTAGAGGAATAGAGGTGAACGGTGGCCCCCTGGGGGCGTCGGAGCAGCCAGGGAAGGAGGCAGCTCCGTCAGCTTCAGATGTGTGGGCACAGCTTGGGATGCCCCTGCACTGGGGGAGTCGTCTGAACCGACGCTGGCCAATGGGGTCTCTGTGTCTCACTTGCAGGGATTTTGCCTCGGAGCTGGTCCCACTACACGGTGCCCGCCGGCATGACTGTCATCCAGTGGGTGTCCGACTTCAGCGAGAGGATCAAGCAGCTGCAGAACATCTCGCAGGCAGCTGCATCCGGCGGTGCCAAGGAGCTCAAGGTGAGGGAAGACGATCAGGAGGGCTGGGCAGTTAGCAGTAGCCGGGCTTGGGTGCGCAGCACAAAACTTCAGCAGCCCTGGGACCACTCTGGAACAAGCCCAGGCTCGGGTCTGACCCAAGCTCCTTCCTTGGGGTCACTTCTTTCTACAGAACATCCACGTGTGTCTGGGTGGCCTGTTTGTGCCTGAGGCATACATCACTGCCACCCGGCAGTACGTGGCCCAGGCCAACAGCTGGTCCCTGGAGGAGCTCTGCCTGGAAGTCAACGTCACCACCTCCCAGGGCGCCACCCTCGATGCCTGCAGCTTTGGGGTCACGGGTGAGTTGGCGTCTCAGAAAATACCGGCCCTTCTCTGAAGGTGACCTTCCCTGTGCCTGCTTGCAGGTGACTTTGAGGGTAAATACATTTAAGGCAACCGGATGGTGGCGGGTAGAGCTGTCCGGACCTCAGCCTACGGGAGGGTCCCTGTGAGCAGGGGTGTGTGCAGCTGCACTCACTCCAGGTGGGTTTGACTTGTGCCACGCAGGCTTAAAGCTCCAAGGAGCCACATGCAGTAACAACAAGCTGTCCCTCTCCAACGCCATCTCCACCGTCCTGCCCCTGACACAGCTGCGCTGGGTCAAGCAGACCAACGCAGAGAAGAAGGCCAACGTGGTGAGTAGCCGCCTTCCCTGGAATTCACAAGGGCAGCACTGCCCCCGTCCTGTACCTGGGCTTCTGCCACCGCTGGGGATCGACTTCATAGATGCCAGCCGTTCCCCCTTGCGCAGACCCTTCTGTTGCCACCTCCCACGTGCTGGCCCTTCCCTCCGTCACCAGCGGACCCCTCTGTGCTCCTCCAGGTGACCTTGCCTGTCTACCTGAACTTCACCCGCGCAGACCTCATCTTCACTGTTGACTTCGAGATCGCCACCAAGGAGGACCCTCGCAGCTTCTACGAGCGGGGCGTGGCAGTTCTGTGCACCGAGTAGACCTGGACCCTTGTGTACAACTCCCCCTTTCTGTAATGGTGAAAGTCTGTATTTAGCTTTGTTCATTATTGAAACGTCTGGACGGTCTGAGCTTGCGAAGAGAAAGTAGTTGGTTGAGGCGGAGAAAGCCGAGTGGACGCTGACGGCAGGGACTGTTGGGACTGGAAGGACATGAGGCGGTGTCCTGGAGGGCTGCGGCATGGCGCGCTTGGAATAAAACACTAAGCATGACCAGCTCCGCCTCTCTCTCAGCTCTGGTTTCCAGTGCTGGGGCTGCACCCCGCAATAGCAGTCCAGAGCCTCGCGCGCCTGCGCAGTCACACCAGCCCTCGCACAGTCGCTCCCCCACGACTCTGGTGATGGGCAGAGGCCCGCGTGGCTGGCTGCTTGCCCTGCGTGTTCAGGTGGCGGGTGGGCCCGTGACAACAGGCTTCTGGTGTTTCTCGAGAGCCCTCAGGATCAGCGAGGAGGAGCCCGGGCTCAGCACAGGCTCTGAAGCCGAGGTGTCCTCCCCCTCCCCCTCCCCGCCCCCCATGTGTGAGCCATCCCCAGCAGGGCAGTCGGGGAGTCCCGACAGCCCGGCCCCCGCCCAACCTCAGGCGGCATCTCTGGAGCAGCCCAATTCTGGACTCTGTCAGTGACCCTGGGGGCTTGATTGTAGTTCAAAGCTGTATTTGATTGAAAATCGGGACCCTTTGTAAATGTCTTTCTCTGAACAGTAAGTCAGGATTCTGAGCGTTTCTATAGTGAGTGATGGTGCTGGGAGTGGGGACTTGCCCGTAGCAGTCCGAAGAGTCCGCAGACTCCAGCATTCACAGTGTTCTCACCCCTGCCTCGGCTTCTGCCCATGTGGGCTGAGACGAGCTGAGTGAGGATTCTGGGGCACACAGGAGAGGGGCGCTGTCCTGTTATCCTGAAGGCCCAGGCTGGGATGCGGGGCGATGCAGAGCCAGGCCCTGTACCTGAGGACGGGTGAGCTGCAGCCCCAAGTCCACACGCAGAAGCACCCCTGGCCACCAGACATGACTGAGGGACACCTGGGGGGAGGCATAGGTTACCAGACCCAGGACTGAGCTTCCTCCAAGGTCAGGGGCTTGCTTCCACGGGGAGCACCTGAGCCCCTTCCTCACTGTCTCCCAACCTAATGTCCTGTGGACCGTGCCAGAGTCCAGGGCTCCTTCTGGAGGCCACGCGGGCACCCCTGGGGACGGTGGCTTTCCCAGCTGCACAGTAGGACCTGCACCTTGGGGCTCTACCCACCCACCCTGCGGTCAGGAAGGTCAGGCCACCAGCCCTTGTCCTTGCCTAGCAGAGCTGGCAGCGTGGGGGCAGAAAGAGGGACCTGCGGGCTCTGCCCCTGTCAAGGGGTCGCAGGCAGCCTAGGCAGAGGGCCCGGTTCAGTCACCACCCAGAGCCAGGACCCCACAGGCATGACCAGCAGCCCTGTGCTGACATCCGTTTTATTGGCACTTGGGAACTGCATGGTCCTGGGGCCTTGCGGCAGGCGCTGGACTCGGAGAGGAGGACGCTGCCGTCCACGTTGACACCAGTCATGCACTCCGCTCCTGCTGACTAGGAGGTGAATGAAAGCTCAGTGAACACAGGAACAGGGAGAGAAGACCCACCACGAGCACCAACCAACGGCTCTTCATTCAGCTGCTGCGCAAAGGAAAAAGTAGCCCGGCATGGCGGTGGCGGCAGGTGGCGGCATGCGCAGTCCCAGCTGCTCAGGAAGCTACTAAAAATACCGTGACTTTCCAGCTCTGCCACCTGGAGACCGCCATCATCCGACAGGTGGAGCCAAAACCGACAAGCCCAAGGGCAACGGCATAAGGATCAAGTGTCAGCGAGTCATCAGAGGCCTGCAGCCCTGTCCACAGTCCACACCACAGCTCACCCAGGCCCTGGTTGGTTCCTTTTGTTTTAAATCCCTCTTTCTAGATGGGCGCAGTGACGCGTGCCTATAATCCCAGCACCTTGGGAGGTGGAGTTGAGGATTGCTTGAGACCAGCAAGACCTCGTCTCTACAATAAATTTTAAAAAAAGAGCCGGGTGTGTGGTGGTGTGTGTCTGTAGTACCAACTACTTGGAAGGCTGAAATGGAAGGATCCCTGAGCACAGCAGGTCAAGGCTACAGTGGCCATGAGCGTGCCACTTGCACTCAGCCTGGGTGACAGAGTGAGACTCCAACTCAAAAACACATACATACATACCGATGTACATATAATCTTTCTGGGCCAAGCACAGTGGCTCATGCCTGTAATCCCAGCACTTGGGGAGACCGAGGCTAGAGGATTATTTGAGCCCAGGAGTTCGAGACCAACCTGGGCGATATAGCGAGACCATCTCTCCAAAAATAAATAAATAAGTAGCCAGGCATGGTGGCACATGCCTGTAGTACCAGCTACTCCAGAGGCTGAGGCAGAAGGATCACCTGACCCAGGAGATCAAGACTGTGAAGACCATAAGCATGCCACTGTACTCCAGCCTGGGTGGCAAAGAGAGACCCTGACTCAAAAACAAAACAAAAAATTACTTTCTAGAATTCAGTCTTGTCATCAATCCTGAGAGCTGGACCCCTCCCTGAAGGTCACGGTGTAAGGATTAGGTGCAGAGGTCATAGCAAAGACTTAGTGAGCTAGGGAACTAGGAACCCCACTGTTCAGGGTTCCAAGAATATGCACTAGTTTTAAAATATTGAGTAAACTAAAGTTAATTATCTGGGATCAGGAGAGGTGGGGTCAATTGCAGCCACAAGGACCTTCCCTAAATTGGAAACCCATTTCAAGTTAAGTAGTGAGTACCTGGTTATTAAGACAAAAAGGGTCACGTGTTTCATTCAAAACACTTTTAACAGCTGGGAGTGGTGGCTCACGCCTGTAATCCTAGCACCTCGGGAGGCAGAGGTGATAGAATTGCCTGAGTCCAGGGGTTCAAGACCATCTTGGGCAACTTGGTGAGACCTTGTCTCTACTATAAATCAAAAAATTAGCCGAGCGTGGTGGTGGCACGCCTGTGTTTCCAGCTACTTGGAAGGCTGAGGCAGAAGGATCGCCTGAGCCCAGCAGGTCAAGGCTGCGGTGGCCATGAACGTGCCACTGCACTCCAACCCGGGTGACTGAGTGAGACTCTGACTCAAAAACAAAATCCTTTAACTTCGGGAGGCTGAGATAGGAGGGTCACTTGAGGCCTGGAGTTCAAGACCAGCCTGGGCAACATAGTGAGACTGCATCTCTACAAAAATGTAAAAAAAAAATAGCCAGGTGGTGTTGCATGCCTGTAATCTCAGCACTTTGGGAGGCCAAGGTGGAAGTTTGAGACCAGCCTGGGCAACATGGCGAGACCCCTTCTCTACAAAAAAAAAAATGTAAAAGTTAGCTGAGGGTGGTGTTGCTTGCCTGTAGTTCCAGCTCCTCAGGGGGCTGAGGTGGGAACTTCGCTCAAGTCCAGGAGTTTGAGGCTGCAGTGGGCTATGATCATGCCATTGCACTCCAGCCTGGGCAGCAAAGCAAGACCCCTTTTCAAAAAAAATAGATTTGTTTATCACCATCAGCTTTGAGCAGCTGAGAGCCCGCCCCTCGCAAGGCCAGGATTCCTTCCTGGGCTGTCCACTCACCTGGGCTAGGGTCAGGTCACGGCCTGCTTCCTTTTCTTGCTTTTTTGAGGTGCTGTAAGGAACAGCTCCAGTTTTCTCTTGGAGAGGGAGAGTCTGGGCCCCTTGTCTCGCTCACCCCCAAGTCTGGGCAGCGGCCGTGCCCCCCTGGCTCTGCTCGGCCTGTGTCTGCCAGTCGCAGAGGGCTGTGGGCGAGCGGGGAGGGTCTGGGCTGTCCGGGGCACCGGGTCTTGCATCATGCTAGAGTCCTCGGGCCGCATGTCCACATCGTGGGTGTCCAGGGACACAGGGGCCCAGACGGCAGCTCTTAGGCCGAGGCCCGGGATCTGTGAGGAGAGACCGTCTTCCCTGTTAACACCCTCCGGACCCTTCGATGTCCGGGTACGTGAAGCCACCTTCCAGCTCCTGTCACCCAGATGACAGCCAGTGAAGCCAGAGTCAGAACGACTGGGGATGTATTCTGAGTTGCCATCAGAAGGATCTAAAAGCTGATGACAGAAATGTTTCTGAGCCCGCTGGCAGCTTCTGACAGAAGAAGCATCACACACACATGCACAAATGCATTCTCCCGTCACTGATGTTGGCAAATTTGGCATGACGTGCCTTGTGAATTTTTTTTTTTAGTTGGGGTCTCACTCTGTCACCCGGGTTGGAGTGCAGTGGCACCATCACAGCTCACTGCAGCCTCGACTTCCTAAGCTTGGGCGATCCTTCCACCTCAGCCTCCCTAGTACAGCTGGAACTACAGGCATTCGCCACCACACCTAGCTGATTTTTTTTTTTTTTTTTTTTTTTTCCGTAGAGACAAGGTCTCGCTATGTTGCCCAGGCTGGTCTGGAACACCCGTGCTCAAACAACCCTCCTGTCTCAGCCTCCCTAAGTGCTGGGATTAGGCGTGAGATCACCACACTGAGCCAGCCAAACCTTATATTCAAAGGTGCCCAACTGGCTGGGCATGATGTCACTTTGGGAGGCAAAAGGATTGCCTGAAACCAGGGTTTGAAACCAATCTGAGCAACTTGGTAAGACCTCGACTCTACAAAAAAATCAAAAAATTAGCCAGGTGTAGTGGCGAACGCCTGTGGTTCCAGCTACTTGGAAAGCTGAGGCGGAAGGATCGCCAGAGCCCAGCCCATCGAGGCTGCAGTAGCAGTGATCATGCCACTGCACTCCAGCCTGGGCAAAGGTGCCCACTTCCCAAGGTAGCCGCAGGTGATGCCACCCAACTCCCAAGCCCACCCAAATGCCTCTCAGTGTGACCATCACTGCAGGGGGCTCTGCGGAGCTTTCTGGATCATGAGGACCCCTCTTCACCCCCCTTTCTTACCGAACTCCCTGCTCCCACTGTCTTCTGCTTTCCTGTCTCAGTGCTCCTGACCGACTCTCGCAGTCAAGGCCTCCAGAGTCCCTCTAAGTCCCCCGAGACTAATCCGAACAACTGCTACATCAGTGTCATTTCCTGAGCTTAACTGCAGGCAAACTGCACTTCTGAACATCCAAAGCTACGTAAAAACGTCTCCCTGGATATGCTGAGAGCCCCCCGTGCAGACCACTGAGTGTTTGGGTTGAGAATATAATACTCAGTGTGTGCTAAGCACATGCACATCTCCAGTCATGGCACTCCTCACGGAACACGGTGGGAAAGCCCCCACGGAGGGTCCAGAGCTGAGTCGATGCAGGAACGCCCCCCACCCACCGTGGGTCACTACTCGGGTAGTGAAAACCTTCCCAGAGCTCTTTTCCTCTTGAGACAGTCGACGCTGTTATTTATTCCAGAAACGGTTAAAATTTTCTAAGTGGGGCTGGGTGCAGTGGCTTATGCCTGTAATCCCAATACTTTGGGGGGACCAAGGTGGCAGAACCACTTGAGACCGAGAGTTTGAGATCAGCCTGGGCAACGCAGCAAGACTTTATCTCAACACAGCGGCTGCTGGATCATTCTGTAACATACCTCTCTCCAGACACCTTCAGCGAAGTCCATGTGATTCTTTTTGTAATTGACCTGGACAAAAACAGACGTGAATGTTCCTTTCTATCAAGGGGGCAGTGGTACTGTATTCAAAGAAGTGTGGAAGCTCGGCTCGGTGGCTCAGCCTGTCATCCCGCACTTTGGGAGACTGAGGTGAGTGGATTGCCTGAGCCCACGGGTTCGAGACCCACCTGGGCAGCGAGACCTCATCTCCACAGTAAATCAAAAAATCAGCCGGGCATGGTAGTGCATGCCTGTAATTCTGGCTACCCGGAAGGCTGAGACGGAAGGATCGCTGGAGCCCAGCAGGTCGAGGCTGCAGTGACCGAGAGCCCGGGAGCGGCCACTGCACTCCAGTCTAGGCGACAGAGTGAGACTCCAACTTAAAAAAAAAAAAAAAGAAGCGTGGGTACCTACTGCCCCCACCAGCAGGTGCCAGACACTCAGAGGATGATGGCCCCAGCGGGGTGGGGGAGGGGAGACAAAAGCCTCTCCCAGGAGTCTGAGCAGAGATGAGGACCCTTCATGGCTTTGGTTTGAGGAACTGAAAAGCAAACCTGGGCCACTGCAAACAGGAAAAGCAATGCCAGGAACATGACAAGGAGAGACTAAGCAGCCAGATGTGCTCACTATCGCAATGGGAAGAGACAGGAACAATCCACGGATCTACACAGAGCCCACACTGCTTCCTGACCCAAAGCCAGAAGATGCTGGAAAGTTTCAGGTCCTCCTCACAGATGCGTCCGACTTTCTAGAACCTCCCACCCAACCCAGTCTTGCCAAGGAAGGCAACTGTTTTGTTTTTTGTTGTGTATTGTTTTGTTTTTATTTTTTTATTTTATCTTTATTTTTTTGAGTTGGAGTCTCACTCCATCACCCAGGCTGGAGTGCATCAACCTGCTGGACTCTGGCGACCCTTCCACCTCAACAATCCTTCCAAGTAGCTGGAACTACAGGCGCGCGCTACCACATCCGGCTAATTTTTCAAGTTATTGTAGAGACGAGGTCTCACCATGTTGCCCAGGCTGGCCGTGAACCCACGGGCTCAGGTAATCCCCTTGCCTCAGCCTCCCAAAGTGCTGAGATTACAGGCTTGAGCCACCGCGCCTGGCCTTGTTTTTATTTTAATAGAGATGGTTGTCTTGCTGTGTTACCTGAGCTGGTCTCAAACTCCTGGTCTCAAGTGATCCTCCCACCTCAGCCTCCCAAAGTCCAGGGATTACAGGTATGAGCCACCACACCCAGCCTCTTTTGTTTTTGATTAATTAAAAAAAAAAGACACACTGGAATTTGAACATCTGTAGTTTTTTGGAAGGCTGAAAAAATCTACAGAGAGGAAGCATGAACCACTGAGACAGATATTTCCAGGGCCAAGATATCAGGCCTGGGGCCCGCGGGGTCTGTCCGGGTTGCCTACCCTTGTACCCCTCTCACCCCTGCCCCCCAAATCCACTGCGAGGGAAAGGAGTGGTGGACAGGTGAGCACCTTGAAGTGACGGCGCGCATTTCTCTTCTGGAAGCCGGCCCTGGCGCTGGCCACACTGAACGCTGCCCGGATGCAGTTGGGTCGGCCGTGCCGCAGACCAGCCATGGCGCAGGAAATCAGGTGAGGACTTTTCACTAAACTAAAAAATATTACGTTTATAGGGGACAGAGCACAGATCAGTGGTTGCCGGGGTTGGGGAGGGCCAGCCACACAGGGCAGGAGAAGCCACCTGTCTTGGTTGTGCTGGTGATTGCACGATAGCATGTGTTTGTCAAAACCCAGAACAGGCCAGGCATGGTGGTTCACACCTGCAATCCAGCACCTGGGGAGGTTGGGGCAGGAGGATCACTGGAGCCCAGGAGTCTGAGACCAGCCTAGGCAACACAGTGAGACCTCGTATCTACAAAAAAATAAAAAAGCCAAGCGTGGTGGCATACATCTATAGTCCCAGCTATTCAGGAGGCTGAGACGGGAGGATTGCCTGGGCCCAGGAGGCCGAGGCTGTGGTGAGCTGTGATTGTGCCACTGCCCTCTAGCCCAGGCAACAGATTGAGTCCCCATCTCAAAAAAAAAAATTGCTATGTACCACAAAGGTGGTTTTACTATAACTGATATCTCAGTAAGGTCAGTTGAATGAGTTTTCAAAGAACTTTCTTTTTCTTTTTTTCTTTTTTTGAGTTGGAGTCTCACTCTGTCACCCAGGTTGGAGTTCAGTGGCATGCTCATGGCCACCGCAGCCTCGACCTGGGCTCAGGTGATCCTTCTGTCTCAGCCTTCCGAATAGCTGGAACTACAGGCACTCACCACCATGCCTGGAAGTTTTTAATATTTACTGTAGAGACAAGGTCTCGCCAAGTTGTCCAGGTTGGTCTCGAATTCCTGGGCTCAGGCAATCCTCTCGCCTCTGCCTCCTAAAGTGCTGAGATTATAGGTGTGAGCAACCGTGCCCAGCCAGAATTATCTACTTAAAAGAAAACCCAAGCCGGGCTCGGTGGCTCAGCCTGTAATCCCGCGCCTTTGGGAGGCTGAGGTG
>NW_007251283.1:295645-299386 GCF_000164805.1 Carlito syrichta
CCAACAAAAAAAAAAAAAAAAAAGAAAACCCGTGGGCAGTAGGGACATCAGAGGGCAGCCCACAAGCCAATGCATCAGTGGGGGAAACCCTTTTGCCTTCTTTTTCATAAGAGAAAGCCCTTGGGGGGAAAAAATGCAAATTCTCAAATGTAAAGCCCTGTAACTTCAGAGCTGGGAGAGGAATTTGTTCAAAGGTCCCTAACATTTTTTTGTTTATTAACAGATGGAGAAGCTATGTGAGACCTCATCCCTGTAGTCAATAAATAAATAAATAGCCGGGTGTGATGGTGCACACCTGTGGTTCTGGCTACTTGGAAGGCTGAGGCTAAAGGATCACCTGAGCCCAGCAGGTCTAGGCTGAAATAGCTAGAATGAGGCTCCTACTTAAAAAAAAAAAAAAGCCGGGCTCAGCCTGTAATCCCACGCCTTTGGGAGGCTGAGGTGAGTGGATTGTCTGAGCCTGCAGGTTCGAAACCCGCCTGGGCAACTTGGCAAGACCTCATCTCTACAATAAATAAAAAATTAACCAGGTGTGGTAGCGCGTGCCTGTACTTCCAGCTGCTTGGAAGGCTGAGGCGGAAGGATCGCCGGAGCCCAGCAGGTCGAGGCTGCGGTGGCCGGGAGTGGCCACTGCCCTCCAGTCTGGGCGACAGAGTGAGACGCCAACTCAAAAATAAATAAATAAATAAATAAAGCAAAGGTTTGCTACCGAGGCATGGTGGTGGCCCATGCCTGCAGTCCCAGCTACTTAAGAGACTGAGGTGGGAGGATTGTATGAACCCAGGAGGTCGAGGCTGTAGTAAGCTATGATCATGCCCACTGCATTGGAGAAACAAAATGGTACAAACCAGACCCTGCATCATCCTCTAGATATGCATAATAACATCAGCATTTTTTTTCTTTTTGAGTCGGAGTCTCACTGTCGCCCAGGCTGGAGTGCAGTGGCATGCTCACAGCCACCACAGCCTCAACCTGCCGGGCTCAAGCGATCCTTCCGCCTCAGCCTTCCAAGTAGCTGGAACCACAGGTGCACACCACCATGCCAGGCTAATTTTTTGATTTACTGTAGAGATGAGGTCTCGCCATGTTGCCCAGGCTGGTTTTGAAGCCCTGGACTCAGTCAATCCTTTTGCCTCTGCCTCCCAAAGTGCTGGGATTATAGGTGTGAGCCACCGCACCCAGCTAAGATCAGCATTTTAAAGGCCAGAAAGAATCCCCATAAAAAATGGAAATCTACCTTTTTTTAAATATGACCTGAAGTCCCCATGTTATTGAGATTTTTATGAGTTTTCACTGAATGTCTTTTGTTTTGGGGTTTGTTTGTTTGTAGTCAGAATCTCAATCTGTCACCCAGGCTAGAGTGCGATGACATGATAATGGCTCACTGCAGCCTAAACCTCCTGGATTCAGGAATCCTTCCGCCTCAGCATCCTGAGTAGCTGGAACTACAAATACGTGCCACCATGCTCAGCTATTTTCTGATTTTTTGTAGAGCCAAGATCTCGTTATGTTGCCCAGGCTGGTCCTGAACTCCTGGGCTCAAGCAATCCTCCCAAAGTGCTGGGACTACAGGCATGTGCCACCACTGGCTACTGTTTTTATTTGTGTAAAGACGAGCTCTTGCTATGTTGCCCAAGCTGGTCTTGAACACTCAGGCTCAAGCAGTCCTCCCACCTCAGCCTCCCAAAGTGCTGAGATTATTAGGTGTGAGCCACCAGGCCCAGCCTCTCTCCCCATTTACTCACTTACTCAATCATTCATTTAGCTCAGTGCAGACTCATATTTATGTTCAGGAAGCTCCAGCCCCTTGACAAGGAGAACCAACCTTAGCTCTCACTCTAGGCTGAGTTTAGATAAAAGGACCCCAAAAAGTAGCATTATAACAAGCAGAGAGAAGCCCAATCATCCTTTCTCCTCCCTTCCCCGGGGCCCAGCTCAAGTTTCCCAGAGCAGCTGGCGGGCACCAAGTTGGAGGACATTTTACATATACTTTGTAATCAAAAGATACTTCATGCATGTGGTTTAAAAAAACTCCTACCGAGTAAACCAAGAGAGGATTTTCTCACACCCAGAGAGGAGAGGTACGGGCAACACGCCCCACGACTCATCCAAGAAGTGATAAAAGCCACAAAGTGATAAAAGATGACAAACGTCAGTTAATCCAAGTTGGAACTGGCCAGACTCAGCTGGATTGTGGCACAGACCATCGGCAGCCTCTAAACACAATGGAGAAGGTGAGTGAGAGGAACTCAGGAGTTCTGTGCTTCTGCCATGAACTTGGGGGTGGGGGACCCCTGAGTCATGCGTGACTCTAGTCCCTCAGGGGAAACTACCTTCCCTACAGCTGTGCTCTGCTGAAACCCATGTGGAGTGGGGCAGGAAGAAGAAAATAAACCCTGAGCAGCTCTAGCCTCCATATCCCAGGAAATCAACCCTTGCTGGATGGGCCCCAAGGGAAAACTCCAGACAGGTCCTGGCTGGGGTGGGCTGCCTGGGAGAACACCTGAGACCCTGAGGCCTGCTTCACTTCCACATTTGAAATACAGACTGCCTGAGGAAAAGGCGGGGAGCTGGGTGGTGTATATTACCATAGCAAGTCCTCACTCCCAAGGTGATTTTTTTTTTGGTTGGAGTCTTACTGTGTTGCCCAGGCTTGAGTGCAGTAGTATGCTCACGGTCTCCACAGCCTCAACCTGCTGGGCTCAAGCGATCCTTCTGCCTCAGCCTTCCAAGTAGCTGGAACTACAGGCGTGCGCCACCACACCCGGCTACCAAGGTGATCGCTTTAGTGCAGCATGGGCACAACATTACCCCGGCAGCAGGCCAGGGACTCCCTCCCAGTCCCAAATGGGGTACAGCCAAGAGTGCAAACTGGGTGTGGAGCTTGAGCTCTTTTTATCCACACCCCTCTTGAAGCCTCAATACAGAGAATCTGGGGAATAGCCAGCGCCCCACCCTCTGCCTAGGTTGGCTGGGCACTCCCTCCAAGCAACAGACGCCAAGCAGGAAGCCCATGGCCACCATCACGGCTGGCTCTTTCCTACAAGTGCCATCTCCCGGCTGGAGATCAACAGCACAGCCCACCACATCTGACGTAATACTTCTGCTTTAGGAAGGTCTGATCCCATATCTCAGTTAACACTACTCCCCAAGCCATCCCAGCCACAACCAGCCCGGGACCACCACAGCTGGCAACTGAGAAACTCACCACACCAAATCCTGTATATACCCAAGAAAACCCCTGAGCACCTACTTCAGCCCCCTCCCAACCTCAGGAAGATGAAAAACAGTCTACTCCCCAAAAAGATAGCTGCACACATGTTTGTTGCAGCTCTGTTCACAGCAGCAAAAACACGGAACCAACCCTGTTGCCCATCAAAGCTGGACTGGATTAAAAAATGTGGTACATGTACACAATGGATATTATGCAGCCATAAAGAAGGACGGATATGTGGACTTTGCTGCAACTTGGATGGATTTGGAGTCGATCATCCTCAGTGATTTATCACAGAAACAAAGAACTGAATTCCATATGTTCTCACTCATAAGGTGACCTTGAACAATTATAATGTGATAAGAAAGCGATTGGCAGTAATGGAAAACTGTCAGGGGAGGGAGGATGGGACTGGCAGTTGAGGGAAACTGCTAGGGGAGGGAGGGGCATACCTCATCAACAAGGGACCTGCATGATCGGTGTTTATATACCTAACCCTTAATTGTACCCCACATCTTTATAATAAA
>NW_007251283.1:299539-301786 GCF_000164805.1 Carlito syrichta
GATGAGGTCTCGCCAAGTTGCCCAGGCGGGTCTTGAACCCGCGGGCTCAGGCAATTCACTCACCTCGGTCTCCCAAAGCGCGAGATTACAGGCTGAGCCACCGAGCCCAGCCATCAATTTTTTAAAAAAACAAAAAAAAAGAAAAACAGTCACCCAAATGAGAAGGAACCAGAAAAAAAAAAATCCTGACAGTATGAAAAAACAGAGTTCTCCAACACCCCTAAAAGGCCACGCTAATTATTCAGCAATGGACTGTAACCCAAATGAAATATTTGAAATTCCAGTGATAGAATTCAAAAGGTTGAGATTCAGGAAATGAGATTCAGGAAAAAGTTGAAGGCCAACATAAAGAAGTTTTAAAAGCTATTCAGGACATGAATGAAAAATTATCCAAAAAGAGAGATACCTTAAAAAAAAAAAAAGCCAGACGCAATGGCTCATGCCTGTAATCCTAGCACTTTGGGAGGTGGAGGTAAGGGGATTGCCTCAGCATGTGGGTTCAAGACCAGTCTGGGCAACATGATGAGACCTCGTCTTTACAATAAATCAAAAACTTAGCTGGGCGTGGTGGCACATGCCTGTAGTTCCAGCTACTTGGAAGACTGAGGTGGAAGGATTGCCTAAGCCCAGCAGGTGGAGACTGCGGTGACCATGAGTGTGCCACTGCACTCCAGCCTGGATGACAGAGTGAGACTCTGACTCAAAAAAGAAAAAAAAAAGTCAATGGCCAAATGTGGCGGCTCACACCCATAATCCCTGCACTTTGGGAGGCTGTGGGAAGATCACTTGAGTCCAGGAGTTCAAAACCATCCTGGGCAACATAGCGAGCCTTCATCTCTACAAAAAATACAAAAATTAGCCAGGTTGGTGGTGTACACCTATAGTCCCTGCTATTCAGGAGGCTGAGGCAGAAGGATCACCTAAGCCAAGGAAGTAGAGGCTGTGGTGAGCTGTGATGGTGCCACTGTACTCCAGTCTGGGCAACAGAGTGAAACTTTGGCCAAAAAAAAAAAAAGAAATTCTGGAAATGAAAGAATCATTTAGGGACGTATAAAATGCAGTGGAAAGTTTTTTGGGTTTTGTTTTTGGTTTTGAGTCTCTCACGCTGTCGCCCAGGCTGGAGTGCAGTGGCACACTCATGGCCACTGCAGCCTCCAGCTGCTAGGCTAGGCCAGGTGATCCTTCTGCTTCAGCCTTCCAAGTAGCTGGAACTATAGGCATGCACCACCATACCTGGCTGATTTGTTTATGATTTATTGTAAAGATGAGGTCTCGTCTGTTGCCCAAGCTGGTCTCAAAATCCTGAGCTCAGGCAATCCTCTCGCCTTCACCTCCCAAAGTACTGGGATTACAGGCGTGAACCATCACCTGGCAGCAGTAGAAAGCTTTAACAGTAGGAGGAAAAAAAAAAGGATCTCACAACTTGAAGACAAGGCTTTCAAATTAACCCAGACAGCAATGAAAAAGAATCAAGAAAATAGAATCGCCAAGAAATGTGGGATTATATAAAATGTCCAAACCTAAGATCCATAGGTGTTCCTAAGGAAGAAGAGAAAACAAAAGGTTTGGAAAACCTATTTGAGGGAATAATGAAAGAAAACTTTCCTGGCCTTGCCAGAGATTTAAGCATCAGATACAAGAAGCCTAAAGAACCCCCAGACATTCATTGCAAAAACATCATCTGCAAGGGATAGAATCATCAAATTATGCAAAGTTAATGTGGGAGAAAGAATTTTAAGAGCAGTGAGAAAAAAAATCATCAAATAACTTACAAAGATAAGCCTATCAGACTACAGCAGATTTCTCAAAAGGGATTGGGGCCCTGTCTGTAATCTCAAGCAAAGTAACTGTCAGCCAAGGATCTTCTACCCTCACAAAACTAAGTTTCATAAATGAAAGAGAAATGAATTCTTTCTCAGACAAGCAAACACTGAGGGAATTTGTCAGCACTAAGCTGGCTCTAAAAGAAATACTCAAAGGAGTTCTAAATACTGGAACAAAAGGTCAAAATATACCAGTAGAAAAACACCAGAAAACTTAAAGCTCAAGGACTTACAGAACACCAACACAATAGAAAAAATGAAGTAAGCAAACAACCAGATAACAACCAGCATGATGAATGAAATAGTACCTTACATTATCATTACTAACCCTGAATATAAATGGACTTAATGCCTCACTAAAAAGATATAGAAGCCGGGCTCGGTGGCTCAGCCTGTAATCCCGCGCCTTTGGGAGGCTGAGGTG
>NW_007251283.1:301992-305186 GCF_000164805.1 Carlito syrichta
ACCAACCCAAAAAAAAAAAAAAAAAAGAAATGAAAATGAGCCAGGCACGGTGACGACATCTGTAATCCCAGCATTTTGGGAAGCGAAGGCGAGAGGACTGCCTGAGTCCAGGGGTTCTAGACCAGCTTTGGACCTCATCTCTACAAGAAATCAAAAAATTAGCCATGTGTGGTAGCACACACCTGTAGTTCCAGCTACTTGGAAGGCTTGAGGCGGAAGGATCACCCGCCGCAGCCCAGCAGGTTGAGGGTGCGGTGGCCGTGAGCGTGCCACGGCACTCCAGCCTGGGCGACAGAGTGAGAATTCAACTCAAAAAAAAAAAAAAACCAATTCAATAGTACATTAAAAAAAAAAATCCATCATGACTAAATGGGTTTTATCCCAGGGATGCAAGGCTGGTTCAATATATGCAAGTCAATAGACGTGACCCACTACATTAATGTAATTAAAAACAAAAATCATGTGATCATTTTAGTAGATGCAGAAAAGGCATTTGATAAAATCCAGCATCCCCCCTTGATAAAAATCCTCAGCAAAATAGGCATAGAGGGAACCTTCCTCAAAATAATAAAAGCTGCCAGGCACAGGGGTTCATACCTGTAATCCCAACACTTTGGGAGGTGAAGGCGAGAGGATTCCCTAGCCCAGGGGGTTCAAGACCATTCTGGTCAACTTGGCGAGATTTTGTCTCTACAGTCAGATAAATCAGCCAGGCTAATGGTATGTGCCTATATTTCCAGCTACTTGGAAGGCTGAGGCAGGAGGATCACCTGAGCCCAGCAGGTTCAGGCTGCAGTAGCCATGAGCATGCCACTCAAGTCCAGCCTGGGTGACATAATGAGACTCCAACTAATAATAATAATAATAAAAGCTGTATATGAAAAACCCACAGCCAATATCATCCTGAATAGAGAAAAGTTGAACACATTCCCCCACAGAATTGGAACAAGTCAGGATGCCCACTTTCTTTTTTTTTTTTTGAGTTGAGTTGAGTCTCACTCTGTCGCCCAGACTGGAGTGCGGTGACTGGGAGTGGCCACCGCAGCCTCGATCTGCTGGGCTCCCGCGATCCTTCCACCTCAGTCTTCCAAGTAGCTGGAACTACAGGTGCGTGCTACCACGCCTGGCTAGCTTTTGATTTATTGGAGAGATGAGGTCTTGCCAAGTTGCCCAGGTGGGTCTCAAACCCACGGGCTCAGGCAATTCACTCACCTCGGCCTCCCAAAGCGCAGGATTACAGGCTGAGCCACCGAGCCCGGCTGTTGTAGGTTTTTAAGTTGCCTAATGACTGCCAGGTGCCGAGGCTCTCACCTGTAATTCCAGCACTTTGGGAGACAGAGGCGAGAGGATTGCCTGAGTCCAGGGGTTTGAGACCAGCCTGCACAACCTGACGAGCCCTCATCTCTACAATAAATCAAAAAATTAGTGGGGTGTGATGGCATGTGCCTGTAGTTCCAGCTACTTGGAAGGATGAAGCAGAAGTATTGCTTGAACTCAACAGGTTGAGGCTGTGGTGGCCATAAGCATGCCACTGCCCTCCAGTTTGGGCAATAGAGTGAGACTCTGACTCAAAAAAATAAAATAAAAAAGAAAGAAAATTGCCTAGAAAAACTTAGAAGTAGGCTGGTTACAGTGGCTCAGGCCTGTAATCCCAGCACCTTGGGAGGCAGAGGCAGGAGGATCGCTTGAGCCCAGGAGTTCAAAACCAGCCTGGGTAAAATAATGAGACCTTGTCCCTGCCAAAAAAAGAAAAAAAGAAAGAAAAGCAAAATTAGCCGGGCATGGTGGCTACTTAGAAGGCTGAGGCAGAAGGATTGCCTGAGCCCAGCAGGACAAGGCTGTGGTGGCCAGGAGTGTGGCACTATACTCTAACCTGGGCAACAGAGTGAGACCCAGACTCAAAAGAAAACAAAAAAAAAATTTGAAATCACCACTTCTTCCCCACAGCCACCAACCTCCTTTAGACAAGTCCTGTTAAGCTCCATCCCTGTGTCCCCGCCGACCCCTGAACTCTGTCCAGTCCCCGCCCAGCCTGGCCCCAAAGCTCCCCCCACCCCCAGGCCCCACTGTCCAGCCCCTGCTGGGGTCTCTAATAGGTTCTCCCAACTTCACCTGCCCAAGACCAGCCTGTGCATGCCTCCCTGAAGTCCTCGTGCTCCATGGGGCACCACCATGCAGCCTGTGTTCAAGCTACAGAAACTCCCCCATCCTGAATCTCTTTCTTCCACATCCCACGGTGCTGACTCTCCCTGTGAAATGTGTCCCGACTCAGCCATTTCTCCCACATCCACTGCCCGGGTCTGGGTCTGGGTCTGGGTCTGGCCTGTCTCCACCTGACTCCTCACTGGCATCCCCACCTGTCCTGAACCCAGCGGCCATGCTTGACCAGAGAGCTATTTAGTCCTCCCACACCTCCATCCACAGGCTCCCAGGTCCCTCAAGGAGAGTACGAGCCCTTACCACACCTCTGCCTCCCTCTGCAGCATCAGTTACCCACCTATGACCCCCTTTTTTCTTAAAAGTCAGGGTCTCACTCCGTCACCCAGGCTGGAGTGCAGTGGCATGATCACAGCTCACTGCAGCCTCAACCTCCTGGGCTCAGGGGATCCTCCCACTTCAGCCTCCTCAGCAGCTGGGACCACAGGTGTGCGCCACCACACCCAGCTAATTTTTTCCTTTTTTGTAGAGACGAGATCTTGCTATGTTGCCCAGGCTAAACTCAAACTTCTGGGCTCAAGTAATCCTCTTGCCTCAGTCTACCAAAGTGCTGAGATCGCAAGTGTGAGCCTGGCCCCCACTTTTCTCATATTTATTTTTATTTGTTTTTTATTTTTTTGAGTCGGAGTCTCACTCTGTTGCCCCAGCTGGAGTGTAGTGGCACACTCACAGCCACTACAGGCTCAACCTGCTGGGCTCAGGTGATCCTCTCACCTTTGCCTTCCAAATACCTGAAACTACAAGCATGTGCCACTGCACCCGACCCCTTTTTTTCTAATTTTATTTTATTTTATTGTATTTTATTTTTTGAGTTGGAGTCTCACTCTGTCGCCCAGACTGGAGTGCAGTGGCCGCTCCCGGCCACCGCAGCCTCGACCTGCTGGGCTCTGGCGATCCTTCTGCCTCAGCCTTCCAAGTAACTGGAACTACAGGCGCGTGCTACCACGCCCAGCTAATTTTTTGATTTATTGTGAGAT
>NW_007251283.1:305221-305967 GCF_000164805.1 Carlito syrichta
CACTGCACTCCAGTCTGGGCGACAGAATGAGACTCCAACTCAAAAAAAAAAAAACAAAAAGAAACATATATACATACCCACACTGCATTTTTTCTATTTATTTATTAGAGACAGGGTCTTGCTCTGTCACCCAGGCTGAAGTATAGTGGTGTGATCTTGGCTCACTGCAACCTCTACCCCCTGGGCTCAAGCGATCCTCCTGTCTCTGCCTCCCAAACCAGACTAATTTTTAAACTTTTTTTTAGTTGAAGTCTCACTCTGCCGCCCAGGCTGGAGTACAGTGGCATGCTCATGGCCACCGCAGCCATGACCTGCTGGGCTCAGGCAATCCTTCCACCTCAGCCTTCCAAGTAGCTGGAACTACAGGTGCACACCACCATGCCAGGCTAATATTTTGATTTATTGTAGAGATGAGATCTCGCCAAGTTGCGCAGGCTGGTCTTGAACCCCTGGGATCAGGCAATCCTCTCATCTCCGCCTCCCAAAGTGCTGGGATTACGTGTGTGAGCCACTGCACCTGGTGAAACCAGGCTAATTAAAAAAAATTTTTTTTTGTAGAGGCAGGGTCTCGCTATGTTGCCCAGGCTGGTCTCAAGTGATCCTCCCACCTCAACCTCCCAAAGTGCTGGAATTACAGGCATGAGCCGCCATGCCTGATGGCTCTTTTCTCATATTTCAACAGCATGCACGCGCGCGCGCACACACACGCGCGCACACACACACACACACACACACACACACACACA
>NW_007251283.1:306990-313489 GCF_000164805.1 Carlito syrichta
AATCCACTCACCTCAGCCTCCCAAGGCGCAGGATTACAGGCTAAGCCACCGAACCCGGCTTTTTATTTAATTTTTTAAAAATTGTATTTGAAGTAAGAGCATCACCCGCCAGGTGTGGTGGCTCACGTCTGTAATCCCAGCAGTCTGGGGAGCAGAGACGAGAGGATTGCCTGAGCCTAGGGGTTTGAGACCAACCGGGGCAACTTGGTGAGACCTCTTCTCTACAATATATCCAAAATTTGCTGGGCACGGTGGTGCATGCCTGTAGTCCCAGCTACTTGGAAGGCTGAGGCAGAATAATCACCTGGGCAGTGGAGGTCTGCATGCCATACACAGTGTATTTTTCTTTGGTGGGAGGGTCCTGTCCAAAACGCCTGCCGGAGACCCTGTGTAGTAGGTTGAATGGTGACCCCTAAAGATAGCTATTCACATCCTAGCTCCCGGAACCTGTGAATGTGACTTTATTTGGAAACAATCTTCACAGATGTAGTTAAGGATCTAAAGATGAGATTATCCTGGATTTAGGGCAGACCCTAAATCCAATAGGTGTCATAAGAGAAAGGCAGAGATTTGAAACACACACACAAAAGATGAGGATAGGAAAATGAAGACAGAGACTGGAGAGAGGGTCCAGAGACAAGGAGTGCCCAGGGCTGCCAGGAGCCACCAGGAGCCAGGAGGGCGGTCTGGAACAGTCTCCCTGGAGCCTCAGAGGAAACCAACCTTGCTGACACTCGATGTCAGCATTTTGGTCACCTGAACTGTGAAAGAATCCATTTCTGGGCCTGCAGTGGTGTGCACCTGTAATCCCAGTAACTCAGGTGGCCAACACGGGAGAACTGCTTGAGCCTCCACCTCAAAAATAAAATCAAGCCTGGCGTGGTGACTCACACCTATAATCCCAGCACTTTGGGAGGCCGAGGTGAGAGAATTGTCTGAGTCTACGGATTCGAGACCAGCCCTGGCAACTTGGGGAGACCTCATCTCTATAATAAATTTAAAAAAAATTAGCCGGGCATGGTGGCACATGCCTGTAGTTCCAGCTACTTGGAAGGCTGAGGTGGAAGGATCGCCTGAGTACAGCAGGTCGAGGCTGCGGTTGACAGGAGCGTGCTACTGCCCCCCAGCCTGGGTGACAGAGAGAATGAGACTCCAACTCAAAAAAAAAAATCAATGTTTAAGCCTATAATACGGTAACCCCAAATCTGAGGGGGCTTGTGCCTGGTTTACCTGTTCCAAAGAAGTCACCCAAATGTCCAGCAGAGAAAGTCATCGGTATTATTCAAATTTACCGCTAATGGCAGTTCTGTGAAGAATCCATGCCTGGGGGCAGTATAACAAGCAGTTTTATAATCAAAGCAATCAAGCCCATCTTTCAAATTCCTATCTGGTGTTTACAATTACATTGATTAAGCGTGAGGATGCCATTGCTTTCACCCTTGCTTGGTCTCCTGCGCCCCATGACTCATTACTGAGAATATGCATACCCTTCAGAGGCCAGCCTTGGCCTTGACTGGGGGCCACTCCCAGAGGGAGGGGGAGACAGTTCATGTCCTGAAAATAACCCACAAAGCCACCCACTTGTGGTAATTTGTGATGGCGGCCACAGGAAACTGACACTCTGGAAGGTAGAAGGAAGAGCTGGCGTTCTGAGAACAGTGACATTGTCTAGAAGAAATTCTGTTCTTTCTATTGAACTTAAAAAGAACAAGTGCAGACCATGACACTGTTTACTGAGGAGTGGGAGAGACATCAGTGAGAGCTAGAGGCATCTTTAGCCAAACATTTAAAGCACCCACAAGGGACAAAAGGTAGGCTAGGAACAAAATCATCCTGAATTCGGCGCTAGCTGCCAGAATTTCGGTCATTTAAAATGACATTATTTCCAATATGTAGAGATATGTACACCAACTGGTAGGGAATACAGAGAATAGGGGAGAAATTTTTAGTGCAATCATGGTACCGTTTTTTTTTTGTTTGTTTGTTTTTTTGAGTCAGAGTCTCACTCTGTCACCCAGGCTGGAGTGCAGTGGCACGCTCACGGCCACCGCT
Organism: Carlito syrichta; assembly: GCF_000164805.1. Classification (NCBI taxonomy): domain Eukaryota; kingdom Metazoa; phylum Chordata; class Mammalia; order Primates; family Tarsiidae; genus Carlito; species Carlito syrichta. The sequence continues at coordinate 309,043 of NW_007251283.1, forward strand.
GCCTCGACCTGCTGGGTTCAAGCGATCCTTCCACCTCAGCCTTCCAAGTAGCTGGAATCCCAAGCATGTGCCATCCACCCAGCTAATTTTATTGTTTGGATTTATTATAGAGATGAGGTCTCGCCATGCTACTCAGGCTGGTCTTGAACCCCTGGGCTCAGGCAATCCTCTCGCTTCAGCCTTCCAAGTAGTCAGGATGGCAGGTGTGTGCCACCACCCTGGTTGATTTTCTGACTTAATGTAGAGACGAGGTCTCACCAAGTTGCTCAGGCTGGTCTCAAACCCATGGGCTCAGGCAGGCTTCTTGCCTCAGCCTCCCAAAGTGCTGGGATCACAGGCTTGAGCCCCTGTGCCTGGCTCATGGTACCATTTTTCAAAGGTATCATCCTTCAATGGTACATTTGAGTTTATAGGATGTATTCTATAAAGCTATTTTCACCAGTGCGTCTCATTCTACAAATATAAATAATATAATAATATATATATTATAAATAAATAAATATAATTATATATATAGTCTGTTTGTTTTTTGAGTCAGGGTCTCTACTCTGTCATCTAGGCTGAAGTGCGGTGGCACGATCACCAATCACAGCTTATCGCAGTCTTGTAATTCTGGGTTCAGGCAATCCTTCTACTTCAGCCTCTCAAGTAGCTGAGACTACAGGTGCACACTACCATGACCAGCTAATTTTTTTTTTTTTTTTTTTTGTAGAGACGGGGTCTCATTATGTTGTCTAGGCTGGTCTCGAACTCCTGGGTTCAAGCAACCCTCCCACCTCGCCCCCCTAAAGTGCTAGGATTACAGGCGTGAGTCACTGTGTACGGCCAGTACTGAATATTGTCATACCAAACAGCAAAATTGATCCCAGGGTTGACCTAGAAAAAAACTCATTTCCACAGACTGACTTTACCAAGTGTCAAGAAATTATAACCCGGAAACTCTAGTTTTTTGTTTTGTGGGTTGTTTTTTGTGGTTTTTTTGCATCAGAGTCTCATTTGGTTGCCCAGGCTGAAGTGCAGAGGCACGCTCACGGTCACCGCAGCCTCAACCTACTGGGCTCAGGCAATCCTTCTGCTTCAGCCTTCCAAGTAACCGGAGCTACAGGTGTGCGCCACCACGCCTAGCTGATTTTTTATTTATTGTAGAGACGAGGTCTTGCCAAGTTGCCCAGGCTGGTCTCGAACCCGAGGGCTCAGGCAATCCTCTCGCCTAGGCCTCCCAAAGTGCTGGAATTACAGGTGTGAGTCACCATGCCCGGCTAGGTTTTTTTTTTTTGAGTTGGAGTCTCACTCTGCCGCCCAGACTGGAGTGCAGCGACCGTTCCCGGCCACCGCAGCTTCGACCTGCTGGGCTCCGGTGATCCTTCCACCTCAGCCTTCCAAGTAGCCAGAATTACAGGCATGCGCTACCACGCCCGGCTGATTTTTTTATTTATTGTAGAGATGAGGTCTCCCCTGCCCAGGCGGATCTCGAACCCGCGGGCTCAGGCAATCCACTCACCTCAGCCTCCCAAAGGCGCGGGGTTACAGGCTGAGCCACCAAGGCCGGCTTTTTTTTTTTTTTTAATTTTACACATGGGAGATTCTCAAATTTCTGAGCTCAAACGATCCTCCCACCTCAGCCTCCGGTCTACAGGGGTGAGCCACCAGGCCTTGGCAAACCTGAGATTTTGAAATGGAAACATTAGGGAGTCGCAAACCCTTGTCCTTGCAGGCCCTAGCCTTCGCCCATGATGGCCCCGCTTCTCGCGCGTGCTGTCATAAGCCTTTCTCCGTACTGGCTCTGCCCCTCACCCGCAGGTACCGCCCCTTGCCTGAACTGGCCCCGCCCTTGCCTGTCCCCAAACTTCACACAGCTGTGACAAGTGAGAGATGAAAAGCCCAACAGCTGGGCTCGGTGGCTCAGCCTGTCATCCCAGCGCTTTGGGAGGCGGAGGTGAGTGGATTTCCTGAGCCCGCGGGTTTGAGACCCGCCTGGGCAACTTGGTGAGACCTCATCTCTACAATGAATCAAAAATTAACCGGGCGTGGTAGCGTGCACCTGTAGTTCCAGCTACTTGGAAGGCTGAGGCGGAAGGATCGCCAGAGCCCAGCAGGTCGGGGCTGCGGTGGCCGGGAGCGTGTGACAGAGTGAGACTCCAACTCAAAAAAATAAATAATAAATACAAATTAAAAAACCCAACAACAAAATACAAATAGGAGACAAGCGGGTGCGTTTGTTACTGAGTGTCTTCTAGAGTCTTCTGCTGGTTACTCGTACAATGCCAGATGGCAAAGGGTCAGTGCCGTTTTCCTAATGACACTTTTAAAAATGTACTTTGTGAACAGAGGTTTGGATGCATTAGTAAAACGCTGACTAGCAAAATATTAAAAATCATAATAAAAATCAAATGCCTACCAGCAAAGCAGTAAAAGGACAAAAGGCCGGGCCAGGACCTTCCCCAGATGGTCCAAAGCCCCAGGCTCCAGAGCCGCCCAGTCGGGGACCAGTTTAGCGGGATTCCAAGGGTGACCCCTGCTCCTCCTGACTCCGCCCCTGTAGCCAGGCCCAGAGGGAGCCCGGCAGGACATGCCTGCTCTGAACCCAGAGCGGCCTCCGAGCGACCCTACCTGGAGTCTGGAAGCATCTGAGGGGGCAGGAAGGTGCAGGCGGAGACCAGGGAGCAAACTTGGGAGAGAATAGGAGAGAGAGATCCCAAGAAACTGTTGGAGCAGATGCACGGTGGTCTTTTGACAAAGAGGAGCTTGGCAAATCTACTCTCCAGATCTAAAAAAAAGGAGAAAAAAAAATCACCAGCTACCTGGCCCCCACCTTCCAGACAGTCAGAGAGTAAAGAGAAATTGTCCAGCCTCCCACCCCAGGCATGGTGAGTGCATCTAAAATCAGAACAGATTACCTCTAACTTGATCTCTTGACTGGCCTCAGGGTCAGATCTGTGCTAATTCAACGTTGCATTTAAGCTTTAAAGGAAAAACATGTTTTAAAAGTTCTTGCTTGACAATATTTAACAATTCACCAGCACTTCTAGGTCATTCTTTCCCTGCAAGGTGTTCTGAAAGATTTCCCAAACCTCTTCTCCCCAGCTGTGGTTTCCAAGAGGATTAGCTTGATTCAGTTGCAGAGCTGGACACTGCAAGTCAGAGACCCGGGCATTCCCAGGCAGGACTGAAACTGTCAGCTCACAGGATGCTGGAACTTACTTTTCCACCAGCTCAAAACTAAGAATGGGTTCAAGCTGCAAGTATCTGAGTACCTTCCCTGGACCAGGTACCAGAAAGAGCAGGAAGCCCTGGGGATTTTTCTCCAGGAGTCACACACTTCTAACGAGCACCCCTGGCTGTGAACACCCTTGCTGTTAGGGAGGACGTCCACCCCCTCCACAATCCAAGCCAGGGTCAATGCTCAGAAAATATTTATTCAGGTATAGCTGGGTGTGGTGGCTCATGCCTTTAATCCCAGCAATTTGGGAGGCCAAGGTGGTAGGATCGCTTAAGGTCAGGAGTTCTAGAGCAGCCTGGACAACATAGGGAAACCTCACCTTTACAAAAAAAAATAAAAATAAGAAAATTAGCTGAGTGCAGTGGCGAGTGACTGTAGTTCCAGCTACTCAGGAGGCTGAGGTGGGAGGATAGCTTGAGCCCAAGAGTCCAAGGCTGCGGTGAACTGTGGTCAGGCCCACTGCACTGCAGCAACCTGGGTGACAGAGCTAGACCTCATCTCTAAAAATAGAAAAAAAGAAACAAAGAGGCTGGGCTCGGTGGCTCAGCCTGTAATCCCAGGGCTTTGGGAGGCCGAGGCAAGTGGATTGGCTGAGCACGTGGGTTCAAGACCCTCCCAGGCAACTTGGCGAGACCTCATCTCTACAATAAATCAAAAATTAGCTGGGTGTGATAGCACGCGCCTGTAGTTCAGCTACTTGGAAGGTTGAGGCGGAAGGATTGCCAGAGTTCAGCAGACTGAGGCTGCAGTGGCTGGGAGCGTGCCACTGCACTCCAGTCTGGGTGACAGAGTGAGACTCCAACTCAAAAAAAAAAGAAAAGAAAAATCAAATAAAATAAGTCAGGAAACTGAACTGAGTCACATCAAATAAACAAATTCTACCACCTATATGACAAGGACCTTCAGAGGGGATATTATTAATAGATTCTGTGTTTTGGTGTGCAAATCAGGCTTTTTTCTTTCTTCTTTTTCCAGCGTTAATTTTTTTTTTCATACCATACTTAGTATTATTGTGAACACTTTTTTTTTTTTAATTTTAGAGACAGGGTCTCCTTATGTTGCCCAAGCTGGTCATGACCTCCTAGGCTCAAGTGATCCTCCTGCCTCAGCCTCCCAAAGTGCAAGGGTTACAGATGTAAGCCACCATGCCTGGCCCAAACACTTTTTTTTTCTATGTTGCCCAAGCAGATCTTGAATTCCTGGGCTCCTTTTTTTTTTTTTTTTTTT
>NW_007251283.1:313864-314729 GCF_000164805.1 Carlito syrichta
TGGTGGGTCTCGAACCCGCGGGCTCAGGCAATCCACTCACCTCAGCCTCCCAAGGCGCGGGATTACAGGCTGAGCCACCGAGCCCGGCTCTGGGCTACTTTTTTATATAATTTTCCAAGATAGTTATAAATTCAAAAGGAATGACAGTGGATTCTTTGTTTCTATCTTGCAATTTCCTGTCCCCAGTGCCACCTGAAAAAAGTTCAAATCTTATCATTCAAGGTCAAGATGATGTTAACCAAACTTCAAAGAGACAAACACATTTCAAACATGGCCACTGACCACCTCTTCACCTCAGAGAATGTCGTTTTACCTTGTGAGTCGACCTCGCCAGGGAGCCCGGCCTTTATCAGAATCCATCAGATGACCACATGCTGTAAACAAAAAGAACAGCCGTCAGGACACAGGAGCTGCTCAGAGATGCCCATCACTGAACACGTGGGCTATTGTTTTGTATTACTAATATTATTTTTTTATTTATGTGTTTCAATAGGGACAGGGTCTCGCTGTGTTGCCCAGGCTAGTCTCCACTCCTGGTCTCAAGCCTTCTTCCTGCCTTGGCCTCCCAAAGTATTGGTGCAGGCCAAGCTACTGCACCTGGCCCCACTTTGCATTTTAAATCAGTTTGCTCCAAAGGCAACTGCTTCAGGTTAAAGTAATGTTTTATTTATTTAAGAGTCAGAGTCTCACTCTGTTGTCCAGGCTGGAGTGCAGTGGCACACTCACGACCACCGCAGCTTTGACCTGCTGGGCTCGGGTGATCCTTCCACCTCAGCCCTCCAAGTTGCTGGAACTACAGACACGCACCATTATGCCCGGCTAGTTATTTTTTTTTTTTTTTTGAGTTGGAGTCTCACTCTGTCAC
>NW_007251283.1:314749-316817 GCF_000164805.1 Carlito syrichta
GCCCAGGCTGGTCTCGAACCTGTGGGCTCAGGCAATCCTCTCACCTTGGCCTCCCAAAGTACTGGGATTATAGGCATGAGCCACCGCGCCCAGCCTTATTTTTCTTTTGAGTTTTGGGGGTCTCACTCTGTTACTCAGGCTGGAGTATAGTGGCACAGCCATGACTCACTGCACCCCCGATCTCTTGGTCTCAGGTAATCCTTCTGCCACCACACCCGACTAATTATTTAGCTGGGACTACAGGCATGTGCCACCACACCCGACTAATTTTTTAATTTTTTTCTAGAGATGAGGTCTTGCTATATTGTCCATGCTGGTCTTGATCTCCTAGGCTCAAGTAATCTTCCTGCCTCGACCTCCCAAAGTGCTGGGATTACAGGCATGAGCCACCACTCTGGCCTAAAGTCATATTTTATTTTGGAAGAGACTGCAGCTGTGCATGGAGATGCTAATTAGCCCCAGCTAAATTCCCAGGTGTTCTAGAATTCTCTGTGTGTTGAAAGGGCGGGGAGGGAAATAGCCATCCTCCTGGGCAGAGGCTCCTTGCTGCCCAAGGGCACAGCAGGCCCAGGCCACCCCACACAGGGATGTCCCCTTCCAAGCCCTTGTCCTCATGCCTGGGGAAAACAGAAGGCTTCTCATCAGCCTACCTCACACCAAGGTCTCCCTGTTGCCAGCCTGTGCTGTGAAGTGGCTTTCTTTTTTTTTGAGTTGGGGTCTCACTTTGTAGCCCAAGCTGGAGTGCAGTGGCATGATCACAGCTCAACACAACCTTGACCTCCTGGACTCAGGTGATCCTTCTGCCTCAGCTTCCCAAGTAGCTTGGACTACATGAGAATACCAAGACACCAAGCTAATTTTTTTTTTTTTTTTGAGTTGGAGTCTCACTCTGTCGCCCAGACTGGAGTGCAGTGGCCGCTCTCGGCCCCCGCAGCCTCGACCTGCTGGGCTCCAGCAATCCTTCCGCCTCAGCCTTCCAAGTAGCTGGAACTACAGGCGCAAGCTACCACGCCCGGCTGACTTTTTGATTTATTGCAGAGATGAGGTCTCGCCAAGTTGCCCAGGCGGGTCTCGAACCTGCGGGCTCAGGCAATCCACTCACCTCAGCCTCCCAAAGGCGCGGGATTACAATTTTTTTTTTTCTTAGTTGGAGTCTCTATCGTCCAGGCTGGAGTGCAGTGGCACACTCCTGGCCACCACAGCCTCAACCTGTTGGGCTCTGGCTATCCTTCCGCCTCAGCCTTCCAAGTAGCTGGAACTACAGGTCCACATTCCCACACCCACCTAATATTTTTGATTTTTTGTAGATACGAGGTCTCACCAAGTTGCCCGGGCTGGTCTCAAACCTGCAGGTTCAGGCAATCCACTCGCCTCGGCCTCCCAAAGTGCTGGGATTACAGACTGAGCCTCCAAGCTTGGCCTAAGTTAATTTTTTTCATTTTTTTTGTAGAGACAAGGTCTCACTATGTTGTCCAGGCTGGTCTCGAACTCCTGGCCTCAAGCATTCCTCCCACCTCAGCCTCCCAAAGTGCTAGGATTACAGGCATGAGCCACGGTGCCCGGCCCAGAGTGGCATTTTTACTCCCACCAGGCAGGGATCTTCTACCCTCTTGGAGGGGTCACATCCTTACTTCCATAGGGCAGGGACCCTTACCCTAGGGACCCCTCACATTCTTTGGGAGTGGGATAGTCCTCACTTCCCCAGGTGGGCTGAGCTGCCTTGGCCTCTCCTGGCACTCTGGGGCTTCTTCTTGCCCCTGGAGATGACCCTCCCATCTACGCCCTGTGTCCATGTCTTATCCTGCCCTGGCAGCTCTAACAAGGGCATCTCGGGGACAGCAGCTCCAGGGGAGGTGCCATAGGTAGCAACACCTCCCGGGGGCCAGCGCATCTGGCTGGGAGCACCAGGGCACACCTTCACCTTGAGCCTCTGTGCCCACCTGCCCCCAAAACCTGGAGTGGGCCACGGATTTAGCCTGATGTCATAAAGAGTGGATTGCCTGAGCCCGTGGGTTCGAGACCCACCTGGGCAGCGAGACCTCATCTCTACAATAAATCAAAAAATCAG
>NW_007251283.1:317295-323819 GCF_000164805.1 Carlito syrichta
GTCACTGCAGCCTCAACCTGCTGGGCTCAGGTGATCCTTCCACCTCAGTCTTCTGAGTAGCTGGAACTACCGCCACGTGCCCCAACGCCCGGCTAATTTTTGATTTATTGTAGAGACGAGATCTCGCCATGTTCCCCAGGCTGGTCAGGAACCAATTCTTTTATTTTATGAAAGTAGAGAGAGAGGACGGGCATGGTGGCTCACGCCTATAATCCCAGCATTTTGGGAGGCCGAGGTGAGAGGATTGCCTGAGCCCATGAATTGGTCTCTGAGCACCGTGAATCCAGATGGACATCAGTTTGGCCCTGGAGGAGATGCTTATCTAAAGTTGCGGAGGCCAGAGTTCAAGGACCCTGTTCGAAGGATACAACACTGTCACTCCAGACCTACCTCCTGGATGGGACGTCCATTTTGTCACCAGAGTGATCACCCCTCAGGAACTCAGAAGGGTGGCCGCATCCTGCAGTCCAGACCTGTGTGATGTCACTGTTTCCATGGAAACCCAGCACTCCAGGTAAAGGGAACCCCAGGCCCACCCAGCATCATAGGCCCCAAGCCCTGCTGCTTCTACTACCCCTCCCTCCACCTCACCCCTCCTGGGGTCCCTGGGTTGAGCTTTTTATTCTTTTTTTTTTTTTTTTTTTTGAGTTGGAGTCAGATTTATTGACACAAATGAAATTCTGGAATAAAAGTTTCGGAGACTTAAGATATGCAAATTGATGGCATACTTTTTTGTGTCCCAACTGTCTGACAGTTGGTTTACCCAGTGACCCATAGGGACATTTGCGGGGCTGCATTGCATTATTCAGTTGACTATATGAATGGCAGTGGGACTGAGAATAAATATATCAGTGCGTTGTTGTGGATGATCTCAAATTGTGCTCAGTTTTTCCTGGGTTGACAAATATATATTCTTTTTTTTTAGTTGGAGTCTCACTCTGTCGCCCAGACTGGAGTGCAGTGGCCGCTCCCGGCCACCGCAGCCTCGACCTGCTGGGCTCCGGCGATCCTTCCGCCTCAGCCTTCCGAGTAGCCGGAATTACAGGCGCGCGCTACCACGCCCGGCTGATTTTTTGATTTATTGTAGAGATGAGGTCTCGCTGCCCAGGCGGGTCTCGAACCCGCGGGCTCAGGCAATTCACTCACCTCAGCCTCCCAAAGGCGCGGGATTACAGGCTGAGCCACCGAACCCAGCTCGAGCCTTTTTTTCATATGTTTTTGGCCGTTTGTATATCTTCTTTTGAGAGATGTCTATTCATGGTGTTTGCCCACTTTTAAAAAGAGTTATTTGCTTTTTTTCTTGCTGGCTTATTTGAGGGTTTTTTTTGAGGGGCGGGGTTGAGTCAGAGTCTCTCACTCTGTTGTCCAGCCTGGAGTGCAGTGGCACACTCACAGCCATCGTAGCCGTGACCTGCTGGGCTCAGGCGATCCTTCCGCCTCAGCCTTCCAAGTAGCTGGAACCACAGGCATGTACCACCACTCCTGGCTAATTTTTTAAATTTATTGTAGGTAAGAGGTTATCCAGCCTGGTCTCGAGCCCCTAGGTTTAGGCAATCCTCTCACCTCCGCCTCCCAAAGTGCCAGGATTACAGGCGTGAGACACTGCTCTCAGTGGTAGTTCTATTTTTAATTCTTTTAAGTTTCTTTTTTATTGATGCATAATAGATATACATAATGTTGGGGTCTATTTTTATTTTACATAGAGCCGGGGTCTCACTCTGTTGCCCAGACTGGCTTCAAACTCCTGACCTCCAGTGATCCTCCTGCCTTGGCTTCCCAAAGTGCTGGGATTAATGGATGTTAGCCACAAAACTTGTCCCCTTGAGTATGTTTGAGTGCAGTGATTTATTAAGGAAGAGATGAAAGCCAGGCCTGGTGGCTCACACCTGTAGTCCTAGCACTTTGGGTGGCCAAGGCAGGAGGATCACTTGAGTTCAGGGATTTGAGACCAGCCTGGACAACACAGTGAGGCCTCATCTCTACAAAAAATTTAAAAATTAGCCGGACTTGGGAGTACATGCCTGTAAACTCTGCTACTCAAGAGGCTAAGGCAGAAGGATCACCTGAGCCCAGGAGACGGAGGTTGCAGTAAGCTGTGATGGTGACAGAGTGAGACCGGACTCTGAAAATAAATAAAGAAATGACAAAAAAAGCCGGGCTCGGTGGCTCAGCCTGTAATCCCTCTTGGGAGGCTGAGGTGAGTGGATTGCCTGAGCCTGTGGGTTCGAGATCCGCCTGGGCAACTTGGCGAGACCTCATCTCTACAATAAATCAAAAAAATCAGCCGGGCGTGGTAGCGCGCGCCTGTAGTTCCAGCTACTTGGAAGGCTGAGGCTTAAGGATCGCCGGGGCCCAGCAGGTCGAGGCTGCGGTGGCCGGGAGCGTGCCCCTGCACTCCAGTCTGGGTGACAGAGTGAGACTCCGACTCAAAACAAAAAACAAAAAACAAACAAACAAACAAAAAACACGAAATAACAAAAAACACAGCAGTCCTTCTTTTTGGACCACATTCCAAGCTCTAGAACTTGTGTTAGTCAAGTGTAGAGACCTTAAAACGCCGTCCTAAGATGATGTACATTCCAAGCACACAATACACTTGACAAACAATGTGCTTGGCCCCTTGGCTCTGCGGGAACATAATGGCATCTTTGTTTAGGTTCTGACGATGCTATTAATACCCTGTGACTCACTAAAACTCGACTTCCTGGAATGTTCTTCCCAGGGAGTGATGTGATGTTCCCTCCTGTGCAAGAAGACTCTGTAATCACACTTTCAAAGGTTTTGAGCAGATCTTGAAGGCTTAGAAAAGGGAACAAAAGCTCCTAAATTACACAGAATTATTCCAGCAAATTGCTATCCCTGTGGGGAGGGGAAAAACACATCAGTTGTACATACGAGTTATTCATTCAAATATGTATCAGACATCTGCCATTTGCACCAAGCTAGCAGTGAACAAACAAGACTCCTGCTTTTCCTCCTGGGCTGATGGGCGGCAGAGACAGGAAGGTGGCCCTGCAACGAATTGATTTCATTACGGTTGTGTAATGCGACAAGAAAGGTAGATGATGCAAGGGAAGTGTTTGCAGGGGCTTATGTCATGCCTTTTTTTTTTTTTTTGGTAGAGACAGGATCTCACTATGTTGTCCAGGCAGAGTACAGTGGCACATTCATAGCTCACTGCAGCCAAGATCTCTGGAGCTCAAGCAGTCCTCCTGCTTCAGCCTCCCAAGTAGCTGGGACTACAGGTGTGCACCCCCACGCCCGGCTAATTTTTTGGTTTATTGTAGAGATGCGATCTCGCCAAGTTGCCCAGGCTGGTCTTGAACTCCTAGGCTCAAGCAATCTTCTCGCCTCAGCTTCCCAAAGCGCTGGAATTACAGGTTTGAGCCACCGCGCCCGACCAGGAAAAGATTTTCTGAAGAGAGTGATGGGTAAATAGGCCAGATAATGGAAGGATTTTGCCTGGTGCAGAGGGCCATGAGGACCGTCCTAGACAGGTGATGGCTTAACGGGTACAGAGTTGTTGTTTGGCGGAATGAAAACGTTTTAGAAAGAATAGTGATATGTAATATCAGCACTTTGGGAGGCAGAGACGAGAGGATTGCCTGAGCCCAGGGGTTTGAGACCAGCCCGGGCAAACTTGGCGACACCGCATCTCACAATAAACCAAAAAATTAGCCGGGCGTGGGGGTGCACACCTGTAGTTCCAGCTAATTAGAAGGCTGAGGCAGAAAGATCACCTGAGCCCAGCAGGTTGAGGCTGTGGTGGCTGTGAGCACACCACTGCACTCCAGCCTGGGTGACAGTGAGACTCTGACTGAAAAAAAAAAAAAAAAAATAGTGGTTTGCACTATTGCACAGCATCGTGAAGTTAGTTAATGCTACATCGTATGTATAAAAATGGTTACAATGGTAACTTTTATGATATGTACATTTTACTACAATAAAAAATACCAAAAAAAAAAATTAATGCATGCAGACGAGCTCTGGTGCCTGAGACCTTGAGAGAGGGGAGTCTGTTTCCAGTCACCTAGCAGTGAATTTCTAACTATATGCTGGGGACTCCCCAACCTCATGAGGCCAGATGGGAGGCAGAGGTGATGAAAGAGCCAGCCGCTGGTTTCCCAGCCTCCCTTGAAGAGTCAGCCAATCACATGCTTTGAATGCTTTTCTTGTTTTTGTTTTTGTTTTTGTATGGGGGTGACGTCTCACTCTATTGCCAACACCTAATTATGGCTCACCACAGCCTCGATCTTCTGGGTTCAGGAGATCTTTCCACCTCAACCTCCTGAGTAGCTGGGACTACAGATGTGTACCACCACACCTATTTATTAAAAATTTTTTTGTCAGCCGGGCTTGGTGGCTCAGTGTGTAATCCCGCGCCTTTGGGAGGCTGAGGTGAGTGGATTGCCTGAGCCCACGGGTTCGAGACCCACCCGGGCAGGCGAGACCTCATCTCTACAATAAATCAAAAAAATCAGCCGGGCGTGGTAGCGCGTGCCTGTAGTTCCAGTTACTTGGAAGGCTGAGGCGGAAGGATCGCCGGAGCCCAGCGGGTCGAGGCTGCGGTGGCCGGGAGTGGCCACTGCACTCTAGTCTGGGCAACAGCGAGACTCCAACTCAAAAAAAAAACACACACACACACACAAAATTTTTTTGTCGACATGAGGTCTTGCTTTGTTGCCAAGGCTGGTCGTGAACTCTCAGGCTAAAGCAATCCTCCTGCTTCAGTCTCCCAAAGTGCTGGGATTACAGGTGTGAGCCACCGTGCCCAACTTGAATGGGGTCTTTGAATGGGGCAGCTGGTGTGGGAAAAAGCCAGGTTCATGGCCAATCCATCTGGGAGTGGGTAGGCGAGGATGTCATCTGTCTGTGACTCTACCTCTCACTCGCTGTGTGACCACTCTGAACTTCAGGTTCCTCATCTAGCAAAAGAAATTACTAATGATACCTTCCTCATAAGATTCCATACTCTAATGAGATCCCATAACCATCACTGGTGCTTTTTTTTCCCTTGCTTTCATGAACCATACATGAAACAATCCATCATTGTTGAACCTGGCTGATGGTCACATGTTAGCTTATAAAACAATTCCTTCTACTTGGTGTGTGTATGTGTAACAATATATAGATGACATAAAATGTACCATTTTAACCATTTTTGAGTGTACAGATCAGTGGCAGGTATATTCACATTATTGAACAACCTTCACCATCCATCCTCAGAACTTTTTTATCTTCTCAAACTGAAACTCTGTTCCATTAAATGTGAACTTGCAGGCCGGGCTCGGTGGCTCAGCCTGTAATCCCGCGCTTTGGAAGGCCAAGGTGAGTGGATTGTCTGAGCCCACGGGTTGGAGACCCGCCTGGCCAACTTGGCGAGACCTCATCTCTACAATAAATCAAAAATTAGCCAGGTGTGGTAGCGCACACTTGTAGTTCCAGCTACTTGGAAGACTGAGGTGGAAGGATCGCCAGAGCCCAGCAGGTCGAGGCTGCGGTGGCCGGGAGCGGCCACTGCACTCCAGTCTGGGTGATAGAGTGAGACTCCAACTCAAAAAAACAAACAAACAAACAAACAAACAACTTTCTATGCCAGGCACAGTGGTTCATACCTGTAATCCTAGCATTTGGGGAGGCGGAGGCGAGAGGATTGCCTGAGTCCAGGGGTTCAAGACCAGCTTGGGTGACTTGGTGAAAGCTTGTCTCTACAATTAAAAAAAAAAAAAAAAAGAATTAGCCAGATGTGGTCCAGGTATGATGGTGTGCGCCTATGGTTCCAGCTACTCAGAACGCTGAGGGAGAAGGATCACCTGAGCCCAGCAGGTTGAGGCTGTGGTAGCCATGAGCTTGCCACTACACTCCAGCCTGGTGGCAGAGTGAGATGCCTACTCAAAACAAAACAAAAAACACTTTATTCTGGGGATTTCCAAAATCTACGCAAAAGTAGGAGACAGATAATAAATGTTAGCAAGGACATGGAACATTGGAATGGAGCCCTCGAACATGCACGGCTAGTAGGTATGTGAAATGGTGGCATTTTGAAAACAGTCTGGTGGTTCCTCAAAATGTTTTGCTTTTGTTGTTGTTGTAGTAGTAGTAATGCATTTATTTATTTATTTATTTTGAGTCAGGCAACTTGGCTGGGCAAATTGAACAGGGCAAGTTGGCGAGACCTCAACTCTCCAAAAAAAAAAAAAAGAGAGAGAGAGAAATAGAAATTGTCAGTGAAAGTGTTTGTAAACTGTGAAAGGGTTTGGCTAATTTGTTATTTTTGACACATATTAGTATGCCTGCCATGTACCAGACGGTGTTGTACTTGGGATACAAAAGTGAAAAAACAGCTGGGTGCAGTGGCTCATGCCTGAAATCCCAGCACTTTGGGAGGCCGAGGCAGGAAGATCACTTGAAACCAGGTGTTTTGAGACCAGCCTGGGCAACATAGGAAGATCCTGTCTCTACATAAATAAAACTTTTTTTTTTTTTTTTGAGTTGGAGTCTCACTCTGTCGCCCAGACTGGAGT
>NW_007251283.1:323839-332691 GCF_000164805.1 Carlito syrichta
TTTTTCATTTATTGTAGAGATGAGGTCTCGCTGTCCAGGTGGGTCTCGAACCCGCAGGCTCAGGCAATCCACTCACCTCAGCCTCCCAAAGGCGCGGGATTACAGGCTGAGCCACCAAGCCCAGCTAATAAAACTTTTTTTTAAACAAGTGAACGAAACACATATATCTAGTCTCAAAACACAAAACTGGGCCTATCAGCTTTTCCTGAATCTCTTTTGCTGAAGGCAAAGCTGAGCCGCGGACTCAGGCCCAGCCTGGCTCTCCACGACTTGGGAGATGCCAAGTACACAAGTGGAAGCTTGAAGCTTGCACCCAGCACTGACCTCCCTTTGCCCAGGGAGTCTGAAGTGGCCCTCCCTTCTGATATTTTTGTTTCTTGGTTCAGAGTCTCGCTGCCCAGGCTGGAGTGCAATGGCATGGGCATGATTACCACAGCCTCGTCCTGCTGGGCTCAGGTGATCCTCCCACCTCAGCCTCCCAAAGTGCTAGGATTACAGGCATGAGCCACTATGCCCAGCCATTTACAAATGAGTTGATGAGATACAAGAGACCTAGCAACTTGCTCAGAGACACCTTTGAACCACTTATATGCCTTTAGCACTTGTCACAGGCTAAGCATCAAAGTCTAGAAAATGCCAGAAGATTGTCTTCAGAGACTGCCTTCTATTCATTTGCTTTTTTCATTTTTAAAAAATAATATGCCATTAAATTCACTCAATTTAAGTACTCAATTAACCCAAATGTTTTTGGGTTTTTTTTAGATAGGGTCTTACTCTGTCACCCAGTCTGGAGTCCAGTGGCATGACCATGGTTCACTGCAGCCTGGAACTCCTGGGCTCAAGTGATTCTCCTACCTCAGCCTCCTGAGAAGTTCGGACTATAGGCATGAGCCACCATGCTTGGCTAAGTTTTTAATTATTTTCTAGAGATGGGTCCAACTATGTTGCTCAGGCTAGTCTTGGACTTTCTGGGCTCAAGTGATCCTTCCACCTCAGCCTCCCAATGTGCTAAGATTACAGGGGTGAGTCACCACATCCCACCTAGAATTTTAATAAATATACACAGCTGTGCCGTCACCACCTGGTTAAGTTTTCGAACAGTTCCACACTTCTTATCTCTCTGCAATCACTCTCCTCTCTGACACCTGGCCCTAGGCAACCACTGATCTGCTTGTTAAAGTTTTGCCTTTTCATTTTTTAGAGCCAGGGTCTCACTCTGCCAACCCGGCTGGAGTGCAGTGGCGCAATTATAACTCACTGCAGCCTCAAACTCCTGGGCTCAAGTGATTCTTCTGCCTCAGCCTCCTGAGAAACTGGGATTACAAGCGCGTGCCACCACATCAGGCTAATTTTTTTGTTCATACTGATCTTGAACTCCTGGCCTCAAGCAATCCTCTGCTTTGGTCTTCCTATGTGCTGGGATTATAGACATGAGACCGGCTTGGGCAACATAGCGATAGCTTGTCTCAATAAAAACATCAAAGTTAGCTGGGTGTGATGTCACGTGCCTGTAGTCCCAGGTGCTCATGAGGCTGAGATGGAAAGATCACCTGAGCCCATGAGTTCAAGGCTGCACTCGACCCCAATTAAAAAACAGAGACAAGCCGGGCTCGGTGGCTCAGCCTGTAATCCCGTGCCTTTGGGAGGCTGAGGTGAGTGGACTGCCTGAGCCCGCAGGTTCGAGACCCGCCTGGGCAACTTGGTGAGACCTCTACAACAAATCAAAAATTAGCCGGGCATGGTAGCACGCACCTGTAGTTCCAGCTGCTTGGAAGGCTGAGGCGGAAGGATGGCCGGAGCCCAGTAGGTCGAGGCTGCGGTGGCCGGGAGCGGCCACTGCACTCCAGTCTGAGCAACAGAGTGAGACTCCAACTCAAAAAAAAAAAAAAAAAAAAGAGACAAATAATTGACAGAGACCCCAATTGAAGTAAGAACTTCTCAGGGGACTTTAAGGATTAAATGTGACTGCCATTTGCTAGTTATTCAGTACCCACTTACCACTAGTCATCCTCTCCCTCCCTGTCTCTACTAAAGCCCTCCAAATTAGTCACTGTCACATAGTAAAGCCCTGCCCATTTCTTTTTTTTTTTTTTTTTTTTCCTCCCTGCTCTCTTGATGGTTTCTTTGGCTTTGCAGCCATTTCTTTTTATACGTGGCTTTAGGCTCAGGCCCAGCCCTAGAAGGAACCTTACCTATTGGCTATCTTCTCTATATTCTTAAACTCACACCAACCCTCTTTCCACAGATGTTAACTGTCGCTCATAGCTACCAGTAGGCTCACAGAACCAGAAAAAATGTGCTTTTGGGCACGGTGGCCCATAATCCCAGTACTTTGGGAGGCCAAGACAGGAGTGAAGAGGCCAAGAGCTCTAGACCAGCCTGCACAATGTGGCAAGACCCCAGCTCTACAAAAAAATGTTAAGAACTTAGCTAGGAGTGGTGGCACACACCTGTTGCTCTAGCTACTGAGGCCAGAGGATGGCTTGAATCCAGTTCAAGGTTGCAGTGAGCAGCTATGATTGCACCACTGCACTCCAGCCTGGGCAACCGATAACTTGCCTCTTAAGGAAAAACTGGGCATGACGGCTCACACCTGTAATCCCAGCACTGGCAACTTGGGGAGATGTCTCCACAATAAATCAAAAAATTAGCCGGGCATGGTGGTGCACACCTGTAGTTCCAGCCACTTGGAAGGCTGAGGCAGAAGGATCAGCAGAGTCCAGCAGGTCGAGGATGCAGTGGTTGTTGAGCATGCCACTGCACTCCAGCCTAAGTGACAAAGTGAGACTCTGACTTAAAGAAAAGCTTTAGGGGCTGTGCACAGTGGCTCAAGTCTGTAATTCTAGCTTTGTGAGACAGAGGCGAGAGGATTGCCTGAGCCCAGGCATTCAAGTGCAAGACCTGGTGTGGTGGCACATGCGTGCAGTTCCAGCCACTTGGAAGGCTGAGGTGGAATTCTCTGAATCCAGCAAGTCGAGGCTGCAGTAGTTGTAAAACTTGCCACTCAAAAAAAAAAAAAAAGCTTTAAGTAGATTGGGTAAAGAACTTTGAGACACCAGAAGGTCGAAGAATTAAGGGTTTGTACTTAGAGAGTAAGTGTTCTACAAAAACCACCAAAAAAGCAGTTGGAAACTTGGGGCATATGTATTAGAAAACATAATGCAGGCAAATGGAGAAGACATGTTGTCAGTTTTCCCTTTCTCTTCTGTGCACCTTGGGAAGATCACATCAAGACTCGGTGTCTAATGTCAACCATGTAAACTGGGTCCCAGCACCTTTGAATCTGCTAGTACCTAACGTACCTTTGTCATCCAGCAAAAGGTCCCTCTCCCCCAATGAGACGCTTCCACACAACTCTTTTTAACTCATCTGTATTTGTTACAACCTCTTTAAGTAGAATGTGACTTGGGCACTACATTTCCATTCACAAGCCTCACAGTTCCTTTATGAACAGCTTTACAAACACCTAGGTAGGCTTATAATTTTGCTCTTCTAGACAATACTTTTCTTTGGAAAACAAGCCCTGGAGAGTTCTTCCCATCAAGTTGCTTCAGTTTAACATACTTATTTCTAGAGGACTAGCACATGCAGAATTGTTAACTACAGGGATGAAAAGCTTAAAGTCAATTCTAGAAGATGAAACTCAAGTGATTTAAACAAACACTTTTCTTCTAAACATCAAGGTTTATCTGAGAACACTTCAGTGACAAAGATTTGGTCTACTAAGGAATCCTGCTTGATAGCTAAACACTTCAGACCACAAAGTTAACATTAGGCTACATACCCCTTACAACATGTTCCCTCTATCTGTTCAAATAAGCCAAGGTGAAACTAGAAAAGCATTACTAGTTCTGCTTAGTGCCTAAGGTATCACAGCACCACACATGAGGAAAGAAACCTTATCATCCCCTTAAAGGAGTTATTGTCATGCCATACAGATTTTTAAAACGTTAACAAAAACGAAGAACAATCCTTGAAAATATGTTATCGGAGGGAATGAAGATAAAGCATTGGACACGTGTACAAGCCGTTCTTCAGGCAAAGCTTAGTCTACTTCTTCCATGCGCGATGTGTCGTCATCTCCTTCGAGGGGTGGCATCTCTTCAGTGACAGCAGCACTGGTATCATCAGCAGTAGGATCATCTTCATCAATACCTTTTTCAAAATAAAATCCCATTAGAAAGATTTCTTAAAGCCAGCTAATTAGCATAATGCTGTTTATACCCATTTTCAAGACTGAACACTACAGGGTATATGAATTCCAACTTCATTTCTTAGATCTTATGGTGAAAGAGTCCACTTATCCTTACAAGAATGGGACACTCTGTTTCCCAAGCAGAAGGATGACCCAATTTGGAATAGCTGAAAGTCAAGCACCCAGTTCAACAAGTCATGTGTGTTTAAATTTCTATTCCTTCTAACATGACACAGTGCAAAGGCTTACCCAGACCAAGTTTGATCATCCTGTAGATCCTGTTAGCATGTGTCTGAGGATCTTCCAGACTGAAGCCAGAAGACAGGAGTGCAGTTTCATAGAGCAAGATGACCAGATCCTTCACAGACTTGTCGTTCTTATCAGCCTCTGCCTTTTGCCTTAAGGTCTCAATAATGGAATGGTCAGGATTTATCTCCAGGTGTTTCTTTGCTGCCATGTAACCCATGGTGGAGTTGTCTCTGAGAGCTTGAGCTTTCATGATTCTTTCCATGTTTGCTGTCCAGCCATAAGTGCTTGTGACAATACAACATGGCGACGTCACCAATCGGTTTGATACAACCACCTGTTGTCCAAAGCATTAAGCAGAAAGACTTTAACCTTTCAGCTTTCATTGAAATAGGAATATAAGGAACCCAAATATTGAAGGGTCAGAAATACTATGTGCAAATTTAGGTATCCAAAGGGCCATCATCGTTAAATGCACAAGCTAAAACTGTTTTACAAAGGAACATGCAGTTTTCTATGTGGATTAAGTTGGGAACTTACAAAGAAAAATGGCCTATACATTAATACATGTGATGAGCATCTTACAGATGTCAATGACTACAGAACAAAGACAGATTCGTTATACTCACATACCTTCTCAACTTTTTTCTCCAAGATGTCTTTCATGATTTTGCAGAGGTTTTCAAACTTTGTTTTTTTCTCTTCCTGTTTCTTTTTCTCTTCTTCATCTTCTGGAAGTTCTAAGCCCTCTTTGGTGACTGACACTAAAGTCTTCCCTTCAAATTCCTTCAGCTGCTGGACACAATACTCATCAATAGGCTCGATCATATAGATTACTTCCAAGCCATGCTTCCGAAGACGTTCCACAAAGGCCGAGTTAGCAACCTGGTCCTTGGTCTCACCTGTGGTTATTATAAAATAAACACTTTTAGACCTTTAAGAGTAAATAGCTTCATTTACTCCTTACTTTGACTAGCCAAATACTTAGGCATGACCTAACCACACAGATATGACCTAAGTACCTTGCCTAGACCAACACCAATTATATTAACTTACATACAGTGCCACCTGGGTAGAAGACACACCAAGTCCCTACACCCTAGAAGCCTACACTAAAAGTGATGTGCCTGTAACATACACTGACCCTTACCTGTGATGTAATAAATATGTTTCTGGTTTTCCTTCATTCTGGTGCAATAGTCCTTGAGAGAAACCATTTCATCACCAGAAGCAGATGTGTAGTATCTTAACAGCTCCGAAAGCTTCTTCCGATTTTGAGAGTCTTCATGTATTCCAAGCTGAAACAAAACACGTGCTTTAGAAAGACCTTTTCTGCATTAAAACAACACTTAAAATGAGGCCACCTTGAGTGGCTACTAATGACTAGTCGTCTACACCCACCTTTATGTTTTTGGAGAACTGTTCGTAAAACTTTTTGTAGTTCTCTTTATCTTCTGCCAGTTCAGTGAAGAGTTCTAAGCATTTTTTCACCAAATTCTTTCTGATAACTTTCAAAATTTTGCTTTGTTGCAGCATCTCACGCGAAATATTCAGAGGGAGATCCTCAGAGTCCACTACTCCCCTAATGAAATCTGAAAAAATAAAAAACCGAATGTGCTCGGTCATTCCAAGGACAAAACTGGTAACATGTAAACCCAAAAAAGCAGAGACGGAAAAGACCCTGGAAGTGGCAGGAGAAATTCGTTACCCAGTGACAGTACTCACTGAGATATTCAGGGATCAGTTCTTCACAGTTATCCATGATGAAAACTCTGCGTACATACAACTTGATGTTGTTCTTTTTCTTTCTGTTTTCAAACAGGTCAAAAGGAGCACGTCTTGGGACAAAAAGAAGAGCTCTGAATTCTAATTGTCCTTCAACTGAAAAATGCTGTAATAAAACACAAAATACCAACAGACGATGTAAACAAGCTCAATTACCTGACAAATTCTTGCCCCTACATAACTCAAAGCATTTGGGGGTAAGGGAGGAAGAGTGGAGAGCTGACCCATCAACCTTCAAAGCTAACAACCTAGGGACTAGCCCTGAAGCACCCAACAGTCACTGACCTTCACTGCCAAGTGATCCTCCCAGTCGTTGGTCAAGCTCTTGTAGAATTCTCCATACTCTTCGTTAGTAATGTCATCAGGATTTCTGGTCCAGATAGGCTTTGTTTTGTTGAGTTCTTCTTGATCAATGTATTTCTCCTTAATCTTCTTCTTCTTCTTCTTGTCACCATCCTTCTTTTCTTCTTCTTCCTCATCAGAACCAACATCTTCTATTTCTGGTTTGTCATCAGACTCCTTCTCTTCTTTTTCTTTTTCTTCCTCTTTATCTTCCTTTTCTTCAGCCTCATCGTCACTGACTTCTTTATCACGTTCCTTCTCCACCTTCAACAAAAGACATGAAATCACATCACTTCTACATTCCAGAACTAAAGAACAGATTGAAAAGGAGTGGCACACTGAGACCAAAGCCTAAATGTGTTAGCCAAGCCAAGAAGCACTAAGTAGTCAAAAAACTTCTCATAAACATTTGATACAGCAACGACTTAATAGTCCCAGGTACCTTTCTTTAAAGGACGGACAGAGCTTAGGTTCCAACAGGCTTCAGACTAGTCTAGCAAATATTTCAAGTTCCAAAGAACTAAGGACTAAGTCACTTCAGCTGTCTGCACACGGCAACGTACTCTGATTACTAATTACAAGGAGACTTACAAAAAGAGTAATGGGATAGCCAATGAACTGAGAATGCTTTTTCACGATCTCCTTTATTCTTCTTTCCTCCAAGTACTCGGTTTGGTCTTCTTTCAGATGCAGGATAACCTTTGTTCCACGACCCATAGGCTCACCTGAAAGAGAAGCAGGGCAAACGGACTCAGTTTAGCTCTCACCGCAACACCAGCCCTTTCCCACGAGCCTATGAGGTTCATTTAGTTACTGTGGTTGGAAACACTCCTACAGCAGGTCTAAGTGCCTTGCTTCAAATAACCAAGGCCCTACCACTGCATTAATAAGTAACTCACAGCCTACTCCTGAACAGGTCGGGCAAACACAAATCTCACAGCATCCTCAGGACTCCAGCCCCATCCTCCCTGAACTGCCCTAGCCATAACCAAGGGAGGTTCTCTGGGTGCCTACCTGTGTCAGTCCTGACTGTGAACGACCCCCCTGCGGAGGATTCCCAGGCATACTGCTCGTCGTCGTTGTGCTTGGTGATCACCGTTACCTTCTCGGCAACCAAATACGCAGAGTAAAAACCAACACCGAACTGGCCAATCATAGAGATGTCTGCACCAGCCTGCAACGCTTCCATGAACGCCTTGGTCCCAGACTTGGCGATAGTGCCAAGGTTATTGATCAGGTCGGCCTTGGTCATTCCGATTCCAGTATCCACGATGGTGAGGGTTCGCTCTTGCTTGTTAGGTATAAGGTTAATGTGCAGCTCCTTCCCAGAGTCTAGTTTGCTGGGATCGGTCAGGCTTTCATAGCGGATTTTGTCCAAAGCCTGTTAACAAAAAAACATCGTCACGCACACAACCCCAAGCCGGAGTTCATACTCAAACCCCAACCCCAACCCCATTCTGCATTAAAGGGCACTCACATCCGACGAGTTAGAAATGAGCTCTCTCAGAAAGATCTCCTTGTTCGAGTAGAAAGTATTGATGATCAGCGACATCAGCTGGGCGATTTCCGCCTGAAAGGCGAACGTCTCCACCTCCTCCTCCTCCATGGGTTGGTCTTGGGTCTGGGTCTCCTCAGGCATCTGGAAAGGACGCCGCGGCGCTTTAGACCCCGCGCCGCGTCTGCAGCGGCACTCCGGGCCTCCGTCGCGGGCGCCGAATTTGGTTTTCAAGAGCCAGATTTCGGAGATTCGCGAAATTTACGCCAACCGAAAATAGCAGGCTGGCTTGACAAAGGGATGACCTCATTTCGGCGGCGGCTCCAGGAGCGTGTGCGCGCCGCGAGGAGGCCGCCGCGTCCTCCCCTCGCGGGCTCCGCCATGCGGCCTCCTCCCGCCGGCGCCCCCCGGGGACGGGGCTCCGGGGGCGACGCCTCCCGGGACCCGGCGGAGGGGCCTAGGCGGCTGGCCCGCCCGCCCGGTCGCGCCTCCAGAACCTTCGGCAAGCCCCCGGGCCGCCCGGCCCTAAGCGGGGGTAGGGGGCGCAACAGGCCCGAGGCCTCCGGAATGGAGCCGGGGTCGCCCCGGAGCCGCGGCCGAGCGGGGTTCGGGGCTCGGGCTCGGGCTCCCGCCCCCACTGCCCCCCCTCCGCGCCCGCCGCCCCCCACATCAAGCTGAGAGGCCCCGCAGCCGCCCCTCACCGTGGCTACAGGGCCGCACCGGCTCCGCAACGCAGCAGCACCAAGACGCCGAAGCAACTGGCGCGCCGCCCCCGCGCCTCCCTTATAT
>NW_007251283.1:333251-350569 GCF_000164805.1 Carlito syrichta
CCCGGGGCGGTGCTGTGCGCCGCGGTCACAGTCGTGAATTCTCCCTGTCCCTGGTCTGCCCTGAATCCCTTCCCTCCCCCTTCCAGTGTCCCTTAGTGCTGGATTCAGTGCGCCCACCCAGCTACTCCCATCATGGTTTTGGAAAGCTCCCCCCTTTTTTGCTTATGACCTCATTTGAGGTGTCGATGCGAAACATCTGGCGGGTGGCTAACCTGCCCCCAAAGCCAGTCACGAAATGGGAATTCGGAAAGGTCTGGACCACGCCCGCTCACAGCTTGGAACAGGAGGCCGAAGGGTCCGCAGACCCGGCCCAGGTAGCCCCCTGTCTTTCGGGCAGCCCAGCGCGGTCCACGCGTGCTCTCTTCCTCCCCTCGCCCCTGGCGACTTTGTCTCTGGTCCTTCCACCCTGGCCCTCGTTCTCCTCTTCCCTAGACTCGCAGCCAGGCCCTCGAGAACACTCTGGAAGCGCCTTACCCTGTCAACAGGCTGGAGAGAGCACTGCTGGCTCCTGCTCGGCTTGTCTGGGGAATCCCAGCTCCCCTAGGAGGAGGGGTTTTCAAACTGGGGCTTGAGACCCCTTGGGAGTGTGTGAAATCAGCATAAAGAGTCTTGACCTGCGTTGAAATGGGGGAAACAGGATAGACACGACCACCCACGTGGCACCGGTATGCGTGCTTTTTGTTATGCAGGTGCTGGGAGAGGGTGGGGCCCTTGGGTGTCGGCGCCTTCTGCTGTGGGGGCACCCCACCCCGTGCCTGCCGTATCCTCAAACCCGGGGTTCCTTCCCGTCCGGGCGGAGGGGCTCTTTCTTTTTGATAAATAATTGATAAAAAGAACAAAAAATGTTCTTTTTGATAAGTAATTAACAGTCGGGCACGGCGGCTCACGCCTGTAATTCCAGCCTTTGAGAGGCTGAGTCTATCTATGGGTTCGAGACCAGCCTGGGCAACTTGACAAGCCCTCATCTCTACAGTAAATCAAAAATTAACTAGGTGTGGTGGTTCACACCTGTAGTTCCAGCTACTTGGATGGCTAAGGCGGAAGGATCGCTGGATTCCAGCAGGTGTGCCACTGCTCTCCAGCCTGGGCGACAGAGACGCCAACTCAAAAAAATAGAAAATATTTTGAACTGAATGAAAATGTAAAAACCAGTGTATGGGTGGGTCCCAGTGCAGTGGTGTTTGCAACTAATTCATCACAACCAGTTACGGGTTTCTTTGTTCCTTCTCCACTCCCACTGCTTCGCTTGACCTAGTAAAAAACAAAAAACAGTGTATCAAGACGTATGAACCAGAGCTGAGTGTGACTGCCGTGGAGGCCCTTGCCCTGGGTATCCCCTGAGTAAAGGACTTACCACACTTGAGCCTCAGTGATCTCATCTGTACAGTGGGACCAAAGCCACCTATTTCAGAGACAACAGGATTAACTGAGGACCTGCATGCAAGGTGCCTAGCCCACCATCTGTAGTATGTAAGGGGGCGTAAGTGCCACAGGGTAGGTATGAGTGCTTGTTAGGCAGGTAACCAGAACTATAGGTGCTCACTACCACTCCTGGCTAATTTTTTGATTTATTGTAGAGATAAGGTCTTGCCAAGTTGCCCAGGCTGATCTTGAACCCGTGGGCTCAGGCAGTCCCCTCACCTTGGCCTCCCAAAGTGTTGGGATTACAGGCTTTAGCCACCATGCCCTGCCTTAAATTTCTATTTCTTCTTTGACCTATGGTTATTTATTGGCTGTTTCATTTCCAAATAAGCGGAGGTGGGTATGTGCATAATGACCATTTGTATATCTACAATCCTAAATTGTACCCCATATTTTTAAAATTAAAAAAATTTAAAAAATAGAGATTTTCCGGCTTTGTTATTGATTTCTCATATTTCCATTGTGGTCAGAGAACATATTTTACATGATTTGAATCCTTTGAAATTCATGGCCTGGAATATAGCCTGCTTTGGTAAATGTTCTTTTTGATAAATAATCAATAGCCACCAGGCTTGGTGGCTCAGCCTGTAATCCCGCGCCTTGGGATGCTGAGGTGAGTGGATTGCCTGAGCCTGCAGGTTTGAGACCCGCCTGGGCAACTTGGTGAGACCTCATCTCTGCAATAAATCTAAAAAATTAGCCGGTTGTGGTAGCGCACGCCTGTAGCTCCAGCTACTCGGAAGGCTGAGGCGGAAGGATCGCCGGAGTCCAGCAGGTCGAGGTTGCGGTGGCCGGGAGCGGCCACTGCACTCCAGTCTGGGCAGCAGAGTGAGACTCCAACTCAAAAAAAAAAAAAATTAATAGCCAGACCTCATCTTTACAATAAATCGAAAAACTAACCGGATATGGTGGCTTGTGCCTGTAGTTCCAGCTACTTGGAAGGCTGAGGCGAAAAGATCACCTGAGTCCAGCAGGTCGAGGCTGCAGTGGCTGTGAGCATGCCACTGCACTCCAGCCTGGGCAACAGAGTGAGACTCCAACTCAAAAAATTTTTTTTAAATTAAAAAATTTTTTAAAAATTGGTGTTTAGCAAAAACTTTGGGGAAAGTTGAAGACATGTTCAGGATCAGGTCATAATTACATAGGAAAATTCAGTGGTTCATACCTACGAAAGAAAAATCAGTCAAGAAAGACAGCTTCAGAGAAAGATGGCATCAGTCAAAACACAGGTCGAGTCGGATTGTGAGTTCTGACCCTGCCACTCACTGGCTGTGTCACTGAGCAAACTACTCAGTCTTTCTGGGCTTTAGTCTTCTAATCTCTACAATGGGGGTGATCATGGAAGGGATGTGGGAGATGCTGGAAGCTAACGCCAGGGATGGACTAGCTGTTCTCTGGATGGAGAATGAAGAGACCAGGTGGCCTGAGCTGGAGACAGACCGCAAAGCAGCTGCCACACCACCGTAATCTCTCCTGCACTTGGGCTGGGCTCATGGCTTGAGTTGACAGGGGCGGCGGCCAAATGGAGGCTCCCAAAGATGTTGAAGAGCTCTCTGCATTCTTGGGAGGGGCGGTGACATGGCCAGCCCTCTATTCTGGCCAGGTCTGGTTTTCATAGTTAGCCCTGAAGTGGATTTGCACAGAGTGAGCCAGTTTTTCCATGGCCTGACTAGACCGTTGGGACACTCTGGTACCAGAACTGCTTTTCACCTAGCAGGTTCCAACCCATCCTCTAAGGCCCACTTTCTCAACTCACCACAGGCTGCCACCAGAAAGGAATTCAGCCAACACCCCTTCCCTTCTCTCCACTGTTGTCAGCACAGGTGGGAGCCCATCTTCCTGGTCATTTTTTCATCATTCATTTCAGATCAGTGTACCAAAACCCTGTGTCCAGGCCCTGGGCCAGAGTGGAGCAAAGCCAGGTCCTCCCCTTCACGGGAGAGCAGACTGACAGCCAACCCCAGCAGACACGTGGATTCATAAACCGGAGAGCTGGGAGAATGCAGGGAAGGACGGCCAAGCCGAGCAGTGTGCTGAGCCAAGGGGGGCCGAGGGACTCAGCCCGGGCCCGGGAATAACGGCATGGCAGAGACCTGGGAACGAGAGGCTGTGCCTTCGAGTGAGGCCTCCGGGGGTCGCCAGGTGTGGCCATGGGAGAGAGGTGGCGGGACTTTCCCTCTCTGTCCCCCTGGCCCCCCAATCCTCCTAGCATCTCGTGGAAGCGTCCGCCTGTCCCCTGCGCCCACTCTGAGCTAGGCGGTGGAGGGGGCGTGCTGGTCAAGGCTGAGGCGACTCCCCCAGAGGCCTGCACTCTAGTGGGAGCAAGCACGAAATGCAAACCACACATGGGGTGAGTTCTGGAAGGTTCTTCTGCCCAATCAGATCCAGGAGTCTAGGGCATGAACTTGAACATCTTCCCCGTTCCGTCATTTTCCCTTGAACTCACCTTCAAGCCTTCTGAGTCATCTTTGAGTCATCCCTTGCTTTCAGCCCCCACATCCCAACAGCCACGGAGTCTGATGGATTTTTCCTTTAACGCATTCTTTCTCCGCGTGCTGAGGGTCTTGCTCTGATCCAGGCCCTCAGGCCCCCCCCACCTTGGCCGCTTTCAGCTGGCTCTTGCTGGATTTATCTGTTCTACATTCGGGTTTTCGTTTTCTTGTTTGAAAGATATTTCTTGAATAAATGGAGTTGCGGGGGTCTCACTGTGTTGCCCGGGCTGGTCTTGATCTCCTGCCTCAGCCTCCCAAAGTGCTGGGATTACAGGTGTGAGTCACCACTCCCGGTTTACATGCTGGTTTTCACCTGCCCACTTCCCAGTGCAGAAACCCTCTAGGCTCCCAGGACACTGAGCCTGCAGTCCCTCTCTAGGCATTCAGACCCCAGGGCCAGCTGATCCTGCCTCTGCCTGCTTGCTGTGGCATCAACTCACACCCTACCTGAATGGGAGCCCCCTCCTGTGCCATCTCCATGTCTGACCTTGGTGCTCTCAGTGCTGCAGACACCCACATGTCTCCAAGGCCCTTCTGGCCCTGTCCACAACCCAGCTGAGTGTCCCCAGGTGGCCTAATGGGGGCACGACTGTCAGACCCAGGACCAGGTGACCTGGCAACTTATGAATATCGCAAAGTAAAAGATATGGCCGGAGGGGGAACAGAACACGAAAGGGGGCGGGGGCTGCACCAAGAATATGCTGCTGGTTGCTTTCTGGTTCCATTCCAGCGTCCCTCCTCCTCTCTCAAGTTCACGGCTGCTCCATCTCCCCCCACCTCTCAGCCTCCACAGGCAGCAGGAAGGATCCCACTAGACACATGTCAGGGCCCATCACCCTCAGATTCAGCACCATGGCAACTCCCTTTCATCTGCTGATGACTGCAGCAGCTCAAGGGCTTTACAGTCTGCCCCGCCTGTCTCCCTCCACTCGGGGTGGTTCTCCAAATGCCCCTGGGACCCAAGAGCCTTCTGGTCTCTGGGCAAACATGCATCTGCTGAGCTCAGCTTGGACATCACCTTCTCTGGCCAAATTCACTCTGGATGCCTCCCCCACAGCTCCTAGACCACAAGACTGAATTGAAATTCTTTTTTTTCAGTTTAAAATCAAAATTAGTTAATTTTTAATAGGAGTCTCACTCTGTTGCCCAGGCTGGAGTGCAGTGGTACATTCTCACAACTACTGCAGCCTCGACCTCCTGGGCTCAGGTGATCCTTCCCCCTCAACCTTCCCAGTAACTGGAACGACAGGCACACGCCACCACACCCAGCTAAGTTTTTGATTTATTGTAGAGACGAGGTCTCGCTAATTTGCCCAGGCTGATCTCAAACCCTTGGACTCAGGTAATCCTCTTGCCTCCGCCTCCCAAAGTGCTGGGATTACAGACGTGAGCTACTGCACCCGTCTGAATTGAAATTAGACTCTCATCTCTTTATTCTACAAACCCATCTCAAGGACCCAGTACTTGGCAGGCAGCCATGTATGGGGGCAGCATGAATAACTGAAAATGGTGTGAACTGGACTCAATTGGAACGTTTCAGCCCAAAGGTAGCGGTTAACCTTTGGCGCCATCTACTGGCCAGTACATTGCTTGTGTTTTGGATGTCCAGCTGGAAATGGCTTTGAAGTTTAGGAATTTCATTTTTATTTATTTCCCGTGAATGGTGAATTAGAAAAGGGAGAATTGTGTGGACTCCAGTCTAGATCACCATCATTTAAAAAAATTTTTTTTTTATTGGCGAGACCTCATCTCTACAATAAATTAAAAAATAAGCCAGGCATGGTAGCATTCACCTGTAGTTCCAGCTACTTGGAAGGCTGAGACGGAAGGATCACCGGGTCCTAGCAGGTCGAGACTGCAGTGCCCGGGAGCATCCTACTGGACTCCACGGAGTGAGACTCCAACTCATTTGGGTTGGAGTGCAGTGGCACGATCATGGCTTACTGCAGCCTTGACCTCCTAGGCTGGCGCAATCTTCCTACTTCAGCCTCCTGAGAACCTGGGACTACAGGTGTGTGCCACCTAGCTAGTCTTTAAAATTTTTTCTGTGGAGACAAGGTCTCGCTATATTGCCCAGACTGGTGTTGAACACCTGGGCTCAAGCCATCCTCCCACCTAGGCTTCCCAAAGTGCTGGGATTGCAGGCGTGAGCCACCACTGCCCGGTCTAGATTCCATCATTAGCTCTGAATAGTTCATGGCAGAGCTTCCAGACTTTCATGGAGTAGGAATGAGGATGTCTGTATTTGTAAGAGAAAGCAGGTTTTTGTTTTTTTTTTAAAGAAAGACTTTAGGGTAAAAAGGGCAAAATGGGACACAAGCTGAGTGTTAAACTGTGGGAGGGGGGGTTGTGTCCGCTGCTCCTTGCTTCTCCCTGAGCCTCTGAGGAGCTCTTATGGGGCGTCAGGGTGGCGGGCACCGAGCTGGAGGTGGGGTGCAGGGCCGTGCCCTCCACTGCGGGTCCCTATTTCATCTTGGCAGCACAAGGGCAGAGGCCTCTGAGACCCACCCAGACTCAGCCTCTGGTGCACCTAGGGGAGGAACAGGCCCAGCTGGTCTGATAGGTGCCCAGAGGGGCTGTTTCTCCTCAGATACCCCAGGGG
Source organism: Carlito syrichta (assembly GCF_000164805.1). Taxonomy (NCBI): domain Eukaryota; kingdom Metazoa; phylum Chordata; class Mammalia; order Primates; family Tarsiidae; genus Carlito; species Carlito syrichta. Next base: position 339,768 of record NW_007251283.1, read on the forward strand.
TGTGTGTCGGGGGGTGGTCAGAAACTGAAGGGAGAGGAGGAATGGGGTCACCTGGCTGTCTGGCCACCTTTGTTTGAACGATGTAGTATTCCAAGCAGTACCGCCCTCCCGCAGACAGCATGCTGTCTACACATTCAAAACACTTTCAACAACTTTGTAGTTGGTTTGCACACGCCGGATAGGTTGATCTACCCAGAATGACATTTCAGCCAACATTCAATCTTGTTGGCCAAATTAAAACAACTAGCTAATTAAATATGACAAGCGTATGGAGGGGTTGGTGAAGAAAAGCATGCCCTGCAAAGTCCAGGACTCTGACCCTTGTGGTGAAGAGTTGAAGGCTTCATGCTTGCAGCTTCCTGAATGTCTGCCTTGTGGGCCCGCTGGCCAGCGTGGACTCCTCGATGCCCCTTAGTTCTCACAGGGACTCTGGGTTTGCTGTCATGAAAGGTATCTCCTCGAATTTCTAGTTTTAAAAACTCCAGGCCGGGTGCGGTGGTTCAAGCCTGTAATCCCAGCACTTTGTACTTTGTGATTGCCTGAGCCCACGGGTTCGAGACCAGCCTGGGCAACTTGGTGAGACCTCGTCTCTACAATCGATCAAAAATTAGCTGGGCATAGTAGCGCACACCTGTAGTTCTGGCTACTTGGAAGGCTGAGGCGGAAGGATCGCCAGAGCCCAGCAGGTCAACGCTGGGGTGGCCGTGAGCTAAAATGATTATTTTTAAATTTCTCCTTTAAAAACAGAATAGCTGGTGAGCTTCCTGGTGCTTTTTGAGGAAGGACAACATTGTGTGAAGGTCAGGCTCCAGCTCACTCTCTCAGGACATGGGTCTATCAACAGAACATCTTCAGCCTCTGTGATAATTTTTTTTTTTTTTTGAGTCATAGTGTCTCACTGTTGCCCAGGCTGGAGTGCAGTGGCATGCTCACAGCCACCACAGCCTAGACCTGCTGTGTTCAGGTGATTCTTCTGCCTCAGCCTTCCAAGTAGCTAGAACTACGGGTGTGTGCCACCACATCAGCTAATTTTTTTTTTTCAGTTGAAGTCTCACTCTTCACCCAGACTGGAGTGCAGTGGCATGCTCCCAGCCACTGCAGCCTCAACCTGCTGGGTTCCGGTGATCCTTCGGCCTCAGCCTTCCAAGTAGCTGGAACTACAGGCGTGCGCTACCATGCCTGGCTAATTTTTTGATTTATTGTAGAGATGAGGTCTCGCCAAGTTGCCTAGGCAGGTCTCGAACCCACGGACTCAGGCAATCCACTCTCCTCGGCCTCCCAAAGCGCGGGATTACAGGCTGAGCTCTCAAGCCCGGCCAGTCTTTCTTGATTTATTGTAGATATGACATCTCACCAAGTTGCCCAGGCTAGCCTCGATTCCCTGAGCTCAGTTCCCTAAGCTCAGGCAATCCTCTTGCCTCGACCTTCCAAAGTGCTGGGATTACAGGCGTGAGCCACTGTGCCCGGCCATATGATACTATTCTTAAGTGGTGAATGTATATGGTATCACATTTATTTGTGACTTTTTTTCCCCTTAACACTGTCTGTATGTATTCATACTGATGTGTACAGCTGTAGTTTGCTAGTTTGTTTCTTTTTTTTCCTGTATAATATTCTATTATCTGATAATGACTACAATTTATTTATTCATTCTGTTGATGAACATTTGGGTTGTTTCTAGGCTTTTACTTTTCTAAACAATGCTGCTGTGGATTTTCTAGTAAGGTTTCCTGGCTTCATTGGGTATTCAGCTCTTCAACTTCAGCAGACATAGCTAAATTGCTTGTTATCAACTGATACTCCAGAAGAGGTTAAGACCTTGTTGCTCTACATTGCTCCTGACACTTGGTATTGCCATATTAAAAATTTTGTACTGCCTGACACAGCGGCTCATGCCTATAAACCCAGCACTTTGAGAGGCCGAGGAGAGTGGATTGCCTGAGCCCATGGTTTTGAGACCAGCCCGGGCAACTTGGTGAGACCTCATCTCTACAGTAAATCAAAAATTAGCTGGTGTGGTGGTACATGCCTGTAGTTCCAGCTACTTGGAAGGCTGAGGCGGAAGAATCACCTGGATCCAGCAGGTAGAGGCTGCGGTGGCTGTGAGCTTGCCACTGCACTCCAGCCTGGGCGACAGAGTGAGAATCCAACTCAAAAAAAAATTTTTTTTTCCAGCCAGGTATGGTGGTTCATGCCTGTAATCTCAGCACTTTGGGAGGCTGAGACAGGGGATTGCTTGAGCCCAGAAGTTCCAGACCTACCTAGGCAACACAGCCAGACCTCGTCTACACACACACACACACACACACACACACACACACACACACACACACACAAATAGATGGATGTAGTGGGGGCGTGCCTGTAGTTCTAGCTACTCAGGAGGCAGAGGCGTAAGGATTACCTGAGCCAGGAGGTCAAGATTGCTGAGGTCCAGCCTAAGTGACAGAATGAGACTCTGACTCAAAAATATATATATTTTCCAATCTGGTATATGTGAAATTTCATTGTGATTTCAATTAGCATTGCCTTAATTAGTAATTTCATACCTTTTCATGCCTTTTTCATTTTGAGTTGGAATCTCATTCTGTCACTCAGACTGGAATGAAGTAGCATGATCATGGCTCACCACAGCCTGAACCTCCTGGCTCAGGTGATTCCTCCACCTCAGCCTCCCAAGTAGCTGGACTGCAAGTGTGTGCTACTGTGCATAATTTTTTTTCCTAGAGATGAGGTCTTGCTATGTTGCCCAGGCTGGTCTCGAACTCCTGGGCTCAAGCAATCCTCCTGCCTTGGCTACCCAAAGTGCTGGAGTGAGCCACTGTGCCCGGTCCCTTTTCATGTCTTTACTGGTCCTGGGTTTGAATCTCTGCTCCATCACCTATGTGACCTTAGAGAGACTATTTAACTCTTGTGTGTCTCCGTTGCCTCATCTGTAAAATTTCTCTCCAGAAAAACTGACCGGCTTCAAAGACTTATGACTCTGACCTTGGGGAGGGTGGCCCTCTAAATGAAATTGCTGTGTCCTTATCCACAAATCTAGGTAGTAATTTATTATATCTCTTTCTCATTCAACATTGTCCCATATGCCGGCCACTGCCCTGGCTGGAAGCTGTGGACAGAGATGTTTGAAGGAAGGTCAACCTCTGCCCTTCTGCTCCCAGCATGAAAAAGTGGGCTCATTTCTCTCTCCTGTGGCTTTCTTTTCTCCTTCTTTTGTTCTGTGGCTGTGTGACACACACACAGGCGATCTTTACCACCACATTAGTGGGGTTCCAGAGGAGCAGAGATGAGTGTCTAATGGAGGCCAGAGAAACATTCTAAGGCTCTTGGTGTGACTTTGTCCCTCCACTGCTTCCACTGCTTAACTCCTTCCTGGTTTGTTCGACCTTGGGTCACATCCCAGCTTCTCAGAGATGAGATCTTGCCAAGTTGCCCGGGCTGGTCTCGAACCCGCAGGCTCAGGCAATTCACTTGCCTCGGCCTCCCAAAGTGCTGGGATGACAGGCTGAGCCAGCTGTGCTCTTTCATGCTTTTGCTAACATTCTCCTTGAGTGGGTGCTCCAAGTCATGGCTTCTGGGAGCCCAGGGAATCGTATCCTTTCTCCTGTCTCCCAGGGTACTTTTTCATATGAGGGGGAACAAAAAACCAAAAGACAAAACAAAAAAACCCCAAACTTGTATTATCTTTTGGCGGGTGGGTCCCTTACCCAGACCCTTCAAGGCAAGTGTTCTAGGAACCCATTGGCATCAGTGTACCAGCTAGTGATATTTTGAAAGGTTGTGTTTGGCTTCAGTGAATGTTTTTTTTTAGAGTCAGAGTCTCACTCTGTCACCCAGGCTGGAGTACAGTGGCATGCTTATGGCCACCGCAGCCTCGACCTGCTGGGCCCAGGCGATCCTTCTGCCCCAGCCTTCCAAGTAGCTGGAACTACAGGCGTGCACCACCACAACCAGATAATTTTTTGATTTATTGTAGAGACAAGGTCCTTCCAAGTTGCCCAGGCTGGCCTCAAACCCCTGGGCTCAGGCAATCCTCTCGCCTCAGCCTTCCAAAGTGCTGGGATTACAGGCATGAGCCACTGTGCCCGGCTCTATTTAAGTTTTTTGCTCCTTTTTTTTTTTTTGAGTTGGAGTCCGCTCTGTCGCCCAGACTGGAGTGCAGTGGCACACTCCCAGCCACCACAGCCTCGACCTGCTGGGCTCCAGCGATCCTTCCGCCTTAGCCTTCCAAGTAGCTTTTTGTTCATTTTTAAATTGGATTCTTTAGGAGTTTTTTGCTATTGAGTTGAGTTCCTTATATATTCTGGTTACCAGTCCCTTGTTAGAGGGATAGTTTGCAAATATTTTCTTCTATTCTGTAGGTTGTCTCTACTGTGTTGATTGTTCCTTTGCTGTGCAGAAGCTTCTTAGCTTGATGCAGTACCATTTACCTGTTTGTGTTTTTGTTGCCTGATTATGAAGTTCTTATTTGTGAATTAAGTCATTTTAACAAAGTGAAGTTTTCTCAAAAGGAACCAAAAAACCACCTAGCGCAGAAATAAGGCCTCCTTCTGGCCTCTGCTCTGGAGGAGCAAGGAGGGATTCACTGGCTCTTGGCACAGTGAGTGACTGTGGGTCACACTTTGGGGAAAAGGACAGCGTAGACTTGGGTCAAGAGAGCGGTTTGGCTGGCTCAGTGGCTCATGCCTGTAATCCCAGCACTTTGGGAGGTGGAGGCGAGAGGATTGCCTGAGCCCGTGGGTTCGAGACCAGCCTGGGCAACATGGCGAGACCTTGTCTCTATAACACATTTGAAAAACAAAACAAAACAAAAATTAGCCAGGCATGGTGGCATGCACCTGTGGTTTCAGCTACTTGGAAGGCTGAGGTGGAAGGATCGCCTGAGCCCAGCAGGTCGAGGCTGTGGTGGCCGTGAGTGTGCCACTGCAGTCCAGCCTGGATGGCAGAGTGAGATGCAAAGGAGACTGCATGGGGTGTGAGCAGGCACATGCCATCATGCCCGGCTCGAAAAAAGAAAAAGGCAGGAGCACCATGCCCGGCTAATTTTTCTTGATTTATTGTAGAGACAGGGTCTCGCATGTTGTCCAGGCTGGTCTCAAACTCGTGGGCTCAGGCAGTCCTCTTGCCTCTGCCTCCCAAAGTGCTGGGATTACAGGTGTGAGCCACCGCGCCCAGCTTGCTCCTGTCTTTTTCATAGTGAGTACCTTTGTTTCTTCTGGGCATTCTCCATCCTGACCCAGGGACTCTGGTGGGGTGACCTCTCCCCATCAAGGGTGGTAGATACCTGCCCCTGTGGGGCCAGTGACTGCACGCCATCCCCCAGTCATTAGCAGGATCAGACTGAAATCAGGCCAATCAGAGACATTCCTTATGACTTTTTCAGCAACACAGAGCTTCCTTTCCTCCCCAGATTCAAGGCTATACAGAGGCAAGCCTGGTGCTGTAGAGACCCTAAGTCTGGTCATGGGGAATGAAGCCACCAGGGAGAAATCTGAGATAGGACAGTGAGAAGCTTCCAGTATTTTGTAGTGGAAGCCACATTCTTCCCCGCATCTTGTATGGCTTGGCCCTGGGGGCCAAGAATCCCTTTTTATTTAGACTAATGACAGTGGGGCTGCTGTCACTTGCTACCAAAGGATTCTGAACAGCATGCCATGTGAGCATCTCTTGGCATTCCCAGGACTTGGACATTGGGTGGGCACACCTCACAAGAAAATTAATTTCCCTTTGTAAATAGAGCTGTGTCTTATAAATGGACAAGAAGAAACCTTTGCTAGTGAGGCAGAACTCCTGGATCATCTAAGAAAATAACCTAATTAATGAATGTTCAATGCTGTGTACATTCCACGGCAGACGCTCTTGGTTGTCTGATCTGTCACTTCCGACATCCTTTCCCTTGACACCTGCCACTACGAGGACTGAAAAGCTGAACAGTGTACTTGCTTTTCCAGCTTCTGAAGCAGTCAGGAGGCCATGTGACCCAGTCCTGGGCAAGAAGACATAAGCAGGAGTCTGTTAGTCTGTTATTGGTAGGGTGGGGATAGAGTGATTTATTAGTTTAAAATAAATATGTGGGGGGGGGGCATGTGTGTGTATACACATCTATCTGTCTGTCTATCTGTCTATCTGTCTATCTATTTTAAGTCAAGGTCTCATTCTGTTGCCCAAGCTGGAGTGCAGTGGCATGATCATGGCTCACTGCAGCCTTGGCCTCTTGGGATCAAGTGATCTTCTCACATCTGCCTCCCAAGTAGTTGGGACTACAGACGTGTGCCACAATGCCTGGATAATTTTAAAAATTTTTTGTAGAGACAGGAGACTTCTTTTTGAGTTGGAGTCTCACTCTGTTACCCAGGCTGGAGTGCAGTGGTACGCTTCTGGTCACCCCAGCGTTGACCTGCTGGGCTCTGGTGATCCTTCCGCTTCAGCCTTCCAAGTAGTTAGAACTACAGGTGTGCACTACCACACCCAGCTAATTTTTGATTTATGGTAGAGATGAGATCTCACCAAATTGCCTGGGCTGGTCGTGAACCTCGGCCTCCCAAAGTGTTGGGATTACAGGCTGAGCCACTGAGCCTGGCCAGGAGTCTTATTCTGTTGTCCAGGCTGGTCTTGAACTCCTGGGATCAAGTGGTCCTCTTACCTTGGCTTCTCAAAGTGCTGGATCTACAGATGTGAGTCACCATGCCCAGCCATCTCAATTTTTTTTTTTAAGTCAGGGTCTCGCTCTGTCACTCTGGCTGGAGCACAGTGGCATGATCATGGCTCACCACAGCTTTGACCTCCTGGGCTCAAGCAATCCTCCCGCCTTAGCCTCCCAGGTAGCTAGGACTACAGGCATGTGCTGCCATGCTGACTGATTTCTTCGTTTTTTGTAGAGACAAAGTCTCACTATGTTGCCCAGGATGCTCTCAAACTCCTAGGCTCAAGCAATCTTCTCACCTCAGCCTCCCAAAGTGCTAGGATTACAGGCGTGAACGACTGCACCCAGCCTGATGTTCCTTCTAAGAGGCAAGAAGTTTGGTTTAGCCTTCATTCAACGAACACAATCTAGCCTACAATGTGCCAGGGTCTTTGCTTGGTCTGGGGTCAAAGATCCTTAAAACCCAGTTCCGGGCCTGGGCAGCTCACTGTTGGGAAGACAGACACAGGGACAGGTTAATTGTATACCTTGACCAAAGCGCCCTGTTAAAATAGGCTCAGCGTGTCATGGAGACACGGTGAGGACCAGGGGAGGCTTCCCAAGGACCAGTGACACCAGAGAGGAATGGTGAGGAACACCTGGGTCAGGATGGAAGAAAGCATGTCACCTGGAGGGCAAAGGTGCAAGGTGATGCAGTGTGGTGGGCGCCACGTGTGGTCAGAGCACAGCGGCAGGCTTGGAGCTGTGCCGGAGAGGGCAGCAAAGGGTGGTAGCGGGATGGACCTGGTCTCTATCCTGCAGGTGACAGCAGGGAGCAGGGAAGGCCATTCATTCTGAGATTCGTGTTTTAGGTAGTTCTTGGGGGCTGGGTAGAGTTTGGATTTGAGGATCACGAACCTGGATGTGGGGAGACAGAAAGTTGTTGAAATGGTTAAGGCAGGCTGGGCACAGTGGCTCAAGCCTGTCATCCCAGCACTTTGGGAGGCCGAGGTGAGAGGATTGTCTGAGCCTGCGGGTTTGAGACCCGCCTGGGCAACTTGGTGAGACCTCGTCTCTACAATAATACATTTTTAAAAATAGTCGGTATGGTGGTACACTCTTGTAGTTCCAGCTACTTGGAAGGCTGAGGTGGAAGGATCGCCCGAGCCCAGCAGGTTGAGGCTGTGGTGGCTGTGAGCGTGCCACTGGACTCCAGCCTGGGCGACAGTGAGACTCCAACTCAAAAATAAATAAATAAATTAACCAAGAGTGGTGGCGTGTGCCTGTAATTCCAGTTATTTGGAAGGCTGAAATTGAAGGATCACCTGAGCCCAGCAGGGCAAGGCTGCAGTGGCCATGAACATGCCACTGCACTCCAGCCTGGGCAATAGAGTGAGACTCTGACTTAAAAAAAAAAAAAATGGCCAAAACAGGCTGGACGTGGTGGCTAACACCGTAATCCCAGTACTTTGGCAAACTGAGGTGGGAGGATCGCTTGAGCCCAGGAGTTTGAGACCAGCCTGGGCAGCATAGCAAGGAGGAGAGTGTTCTGGGAAAGCAGGCGCCAGGCGGTGTGACTCACTGACATCCATGTCTGTTCCCTGGCGGAGCTGGGCTCCTCCAGCTCCTTGTTCGGAAACAGCCCTCCCAGTCGATAAATCTTGACCCCTAAAAGCATCTGTCCACATGACTATTCATTTGCTCCTGGGAGTTGGTCACTATTTTCATAACAATGGATATTATATCCACTTTTTGATGTCAGTACCGTATTAGCTTTTGGCTTTTAGTGAGCAGGAAAGAGCCATCATTTAATCAAGAACCTTTTGTTCTGTCAGTTAATAACAAGAAGGGAGATTTTTAAAAAGAAATCCTGATTATACAATCATGAATAATCATGATTAAGATGAAGAAAGGGAAGAAGGGGTGGAGACAGCCTGTTCGCCAAGTTCCCTGCTGAGCTGACTTCTTGAGAGGATAGACAAAATAGAGACAAAGGCTGGCACATCAGACACCAGGCCTGGGGAGAATATGGCCAAGAGCACTGCTCTGTGGCTTGCTGGACTCCCCAGGAAAACAAAAAAGGTCTTTTAGGTTATTCTTAGGGCAAGAAGAACAAAGGATGAGTGAATCTGCTGCTTGGGCGCCTCTAGAGTGAGCCTGAGAAGGCAGAGACAGCTTTACCGACAGAAGAGCTGCTGTTACACACGGTGACTCAGCCAAGCACTTGTGGTGTCTCCTGATATCCCAAACCCTCAAGAGAGTCTGGGGTGGGATCTAGAAGCAGTGGCGCTTCAGCCTAGGCCTGCGGCACCTGCTGGGACTCCACTGCCCTTGGTCAGAGCCCTTGTTTCCTAGATCCCACATATTTCTCTTTTTTGGTTTAGGCCCGGGCTTTGCAGAAGCTGGTTCTCTGCAGGCATGTGGGACTCTGGCAAGTACTGGTGGACACCGGCGGGTGTGGCAGCTGATGCAGTGGTTCTGGAAGCCGCCTAGTGGTTTCCATCAAATGAAGAATACATGAATCCTCTGACCCACCCATTCTGTTCTTGAACACATACCCAGGGAAAGTCCCACATGGATCCATAAGGCTGCTCACTGTAATGCTGTTTGTGTAGTTGTGTGTATGAAGTCTTCTGATTTCTGTACGTATACCCTATCACTTCATTGAATTTTCTCTCTTTTTTTTTTTTTTAAGAGATGGGGGTCTTGCTCTGTTGTCCAGGGTGGGCTGAGACTCTTGGGCTCAAGCAACCCTCCCACCTCACCCTCCACAGTAGCTGGAGCATGTGCCATGGTGCCTGGCTTTGTATTCTTTTTTTTTTTTTTGAGTTGGTGTCTTACTCTGTTGCCCAGGCTGGAGTGCAGTGGCACATTCACAGCCACTGCAGCCTCAACCTGCAGGGCTCAGGCAATCCTTCCACCTCAGCCTTCCAAGTAGCTGGAACTACAGGTGTGAGCCAACACACCTGGCAAATTTTGTGATTTATTGTAGAGATGAGGGCTCACTAAGTTGCCCAGGCTGGTCTCGAACCCCTGGTCTCAGGCAATCCTCTCACCTTGGCCTCCCAAAGTGCTGGAATTACTGGCTTGAGTCACTGCACCCAGCCTTGTATTCTCCTATTAACAGCAGTTTTTTTAGTTGAGTCTTTTGGGTTTTCTAAGCATTTGATCCATCATTAACAAATATTAAAAATTTTACCTTTTCTATTTTTTATACATCTAATTTCTAACTCTTGTCTGATTGCTTTCATTAATACCTTCAGTATAATGTTTTTGTTTGTTTTTTGAGTAAGGGTATCACTTTATTGCCCAGGCTGAAGTGCAGTGGCATGATCATAGCTCACTGCAGCTTCGACCTCCTGGGCTCAAGTAAGTCTTCTGCCTCAGCCTCCTGAGTAGCTGGGACTACAGATGCATGCCACTATGCCCAGCTAGTTTTTAAATTTTTTGTAGAGACAAGGTCTCACTCTGTTGCCCAGGGCTGGTCTCGAACTCCTGGACTCAGGCAATCCTCTTGCCTTGGCCTCCCAAAGTGCTGGGATTACAGGCATGAGACACTGCTCCCAGACTATCTTAATTTTTATTGCATAACAAATTTATTTTTACTTTTTTATTGAGGTATAATTTACATAAAGTGTTAATTTTAAGTGTAGAACTTGATAAAGTTTTACATAGGTAACACCCAGATCAAGATATAGAAATCCAGCACTCCAGAGGCTCCCTCAATATCTTTCTCAAAAATAACCACTAATGTTCTGACATCATTGATTAGTTATTTGTTTCTAAACTTCATATAAATGGAATTATACAACATGTATTCTTGTGTCTAGCTACTTCTATTCAACATCGTGTCTGTGGGATTAATCCATGTTGAATGCAGCAGAAATTACAGGTTGAGCATCCCTAAGCTGAACTCAATTTGAAACTCTTCAAGGCCAGGTGCGGTGGCTCATGCCTGTACTTCTAAGAAGCATTTTGGGAGGCAGAGGTGAGAGGATTACCTGAGCTCAGGGGTTTGAAACCAGCCTGAACAACATGGTGAGACCTCATCTCTACAAAAAATTAGCCGAACATGGTGGTGCATGCCTGTGGTTCCAGCTACTTGGAAGGCTGAGGCGGAAGGATCACCAGAGCCCAGCAGGTCGAGGCTGCGGTGGCCGTGAGCATGCCACTGCAC
>NW_007251283.1:350776-351787 GCF_000164805.1 Carlito syrichta
AGGTAGCTGGAACTACAGGCGTGTGCTACCATGCCCGGCTCATTTTGATTTATTGTAGAGATGAGGTCTCGCCAAGTTGCCCAGGTGGGTCACGAACCATTTCTTTTCTTTTGTGGAGATAGAGTCTTGCTATATTGCCCAGGCTGGTTTTGAACTCCCGGCCTCAAGTGATCTTCCCACCTCAGCCTCCTAAGTTCTGGGATTATAGGTGTGAGCCACTGTGACCAGATGCCAATTTTTAATAATTTTTATTTATTTATTTATTTATTTTGAGTCAGAGTCTCACTCCACTGCTCAGGCAATCCACTTGCCTTGGCCTCCCAAAGTGCTGGGATGACAGGCTGAGCCATCGAACTCGGCCAAATATTTTAAAATCTGAAAAAAAATCTGAGATTTGAAATACTTCTGGTTCCAAGCATTTCGGATAAGGGATACACAACCTGTATTTTTCACTGCTATGTAGTATTTCACAGAAATGTATGAAAATACCATACCTATTTAACTATTTTACTTCTGATAGACACAATACTGTTTTTTCTTCCAGTTTTGGGCTATTATAGATAAAGCTGTTATAAGACATTCTTGTATACATTTTAGGATGAACACAGTACTCATTTCAGTTGGCTTTGTAACCAGGAGTATTACTGCTGGTACAGGGTATATGTATATTTTAGTTCATACGTGTGTATTGCTAAACAGTTTTTTTTGGTTTGGGTTTTTTTTTTTTTTGAGTTGGAGTCTCACTCTGCCCAGTCTGGAGTGCAGTGGCACGCTCCCAGCCACCGCAGCCTCAACCTGCTGGGTTCTGGCGATCCTTCGGCTTCAGCCTTCCAAGTAGCTGGAACTACAGGCGTGTACTATCACACCCGGCTAATTTTTTTATTTTATTGTAGAGATGAGGTCTCGCCAAGTTGCCCAGGCGGGTCACGAACCCGCGGGCTCAGGCAATCCACTCACCTCAGCCTCCCAAAGAGTGGGATTACAGGCTGAGCCACCGAGCCCGGCGGTTTT
>NW_007251283.1:351974-362683 GCF_000164805.1 Carlito syrichta
ACCTGCTGGGCTCCAGGGATCCTTCCGCCTCAGCCTTCCAAGTAGCTGGAACTACAGGTGCACACTACCATGCCCAGCTAATTTTTGATTTATTGTAGAGACCAGGTCTCACCAAGTTGCCCGGGCTGGTCTTGAACCCACAGGCTCAGGCAATCCACTCACTGCGGCCTCCTGAAGTGCTGGGATTACAGGCTGAGCCACTGAGCCTGGCCTGTTTTATTTTTTCAGTTGGAGTCTCACTCTGTCACCCAGGCTGGAGTGCAGTGGCAGGTTCACGGCCACCATAGCCTTGACCTGCTTGACTCAGGCGATTCTTCCATCTCAGTCTTTGAGTTGGAATCTTACTCCGTCACCCAGGCTAGAGTACAGTGGCACACTCACAGCCATCCCAGCATTCACCTGCTTGGCTCAGGTGATCCTTCTGCCTCAGCCTTCCAAGTGGCTGGAACTACAGGCGCATGCTACCATGCCCGGCAGATTTTTAATGTATTGTAGAGATGAGGTCTCGCCAAGTTGCCCAGGTGGGTCTCGAACTCGCAGGTTCAGGTAATCCATTCACCGAGGCCTCCCAAAGTGCTGAGATTACAGGTTGAGCCACCAAGCCTGGACCTCAGCCTTCCGAGTAGCTGTAACTACTGGTGCACACTACCAATCTTGGCTAATTTTTTGATTTATTGTACAGATGAGGTCTTGCCAAGTTGCCCAGGTTGGTCTCGAACCCATGGGCTCAGGCAATCCTTTCATCTTGGCCTCCCAAAGTGCTGGGATTATAGGTGTGAGCCACTGCACCCAGTGCTAAACAGTTTTCCAAAGTGGTTGTACCAACTAACACTTTGCTCTATTTCCTCACCAATACTGGTTCCTCAGTCATTTTAATTTTAGCCATTTCTCTGGGAGTGTAAAGGTCTCACTGTGGTTTTAATTGGTATTTCCCTGATGAATAATGACATTGACATTTTGTATGTTTACTGGTTATTTGAATGTTCTATTTTGTGAAATGTCTTTTCAAGTCTTTTGCCACCTTAAAAAAATTGGGGCCGGGCTCGGTGGCTCAGCCTGTAATCCCAGCACTTTGGGAGGCTGAGGCAAGTGGATTGCCTGAGCCCGCAGGTTCGAGACCCACCCAGGCAACTTGGCGAGACCTCTTCTCTACAATAAATAAAAATTAGCCCGGCATGGTAGCACGTGCCTATAGTTCCGGCTACTTGGAAGGCTGAGGTGGAAGGATCGCCTAAGCCCAGCAGGTTGAGCCTGCGGTGGCTGGGAGTGTGCCACTGCACTCTAGTCTGGGAAACAGAGTGAGACTCCAACTCAAAAAAAAAAAAAAAATCGGGTTGTCTTTTTCTCATTTATTTGCTCTGTGCATTAAAAATTTTCATAGATGATGTAAAATTATACTCCAAAAGCTTATATCAATTTACATTTCTATCAAAAAAAATTTTTAAGAGATAGGGCATTGCTGCCTAGGCTGGGTTTGAACGCCTGGGGTCAAACAGTTCTCCCATGTCAGCCTCCCAAGTAGCTGGGACTACAGGCGTGTGCTCCTATACCCAGCCATTCCCATCAAAATTTATGAAGATGCTAGTTTTACCAAATACTCTCCAATGTTGGATATTATCAAACATTCTAATGTTTGCCAATGGTATTTCATTATTATTATATTTTAATTTTCCTTTTTAAATTGTGAAATTATTCATACACACACACACATACAAAAGAGTGCATGTAAATCACACACACGTGATGAAAAGAATAAGAGTGAAACCAACCAGTGTACCCATCACTCAGGTTAAGAAACATTATTACCAGATCTCAGACTCTCCCTGTGAGCCTCTCCGTGGGGTGGCTGCCTCCTGTCGACCTTACTGTTGTTCTGTATTAGTTGGGGTAGGGACACAGTGTCGCAACAAAGATATTCAATACTGTGTTAAAATGGAAGCTTCCACCTCCCTCCCATGCCAGTCCAGGGTGAATGGTCCAGGTTGGAGGGTCAGCTCATGCTCCACGTGGCCATCCAGGGAACCTGGTCACTTACATCTTGGTTTTTCTGCCGTCACTACAGCATTTCCACATCTGTGTGATCATATCTGTCTTTGGCACTTCTGGGTGTCAGCCAACAGGAATGGGAAAGCAACTAGGAGAGAGGCATAGTGAAGTCTTAAGACCTAGTCCCCAGAGCAGTACAACTTTTCGCTTAAGCACCATAAGCAAGACCTTAGTCGCACAGAAAGGAAGGAATGCAGTTTATCTGCATAGCCACGTGCCCAGCTACAACTGTGTTACCATGGGAAAAGGGGAGAATGGATTTTGGCAGACAAAAACTAACATGCGGCTGGGCGGAGTGGCTCACAGCTGTAATCCCAGCACTTTCGCAGGTTGAGACTAGAGGATTGCCTGAGTCCAGGGGTTCGAGACCAGCCTGGTCAACTTGGTAAGACCTCGTCTCTATAAGGCACGTGGTGGCATGCACTTGTGGTTCCAGTTACTTGGAAGATTGAGGTGGAAGGATCTCCTGAGCCCAGCAGGTTCAGGACTAAGCATGCCACTGTACTCCAACCTGGGTGACAGAGTGAGACTCCAACTCAAAAAAAAAAAAAATCACCTACAGAACTCTCCTGTGTGTTTATTTATGGATTCCCAATCTGTTCTACGGATCTGTCTATTAACATGCCTGTGCCACGCTACATTATAGTTTTGTCATATTTTAAACTATCTGATGGAACTAATTCCCCTACTCCCCATACATTATTTTTAGAATTGTCCTGACGCTTCTTTTTTTTCTTCTTCCACTTAAACCCTGAAATCATCTTGTCTAGTTTCCAAATTTAGTTTGGAATTTAATTGAATTAAATTAATAGGTGAATTTAGGAAGAATTAATACCTTTATGATGTTGAGTTTTTCTACTCAAGAACATGTTATGCTTTTCCATGTATTTAATTGTTCTTCTGAGTCCTTCTGTAGCATTTTATAGTTTTTACCATAAAGATCTTGCATAGTTCTTTTTTTTTTTTTTTGAGTTGGAGTCTCACTCTATTGCCTAGACTGGAGTGCAGTGGCCGCTCCCGGCCACCGCAGCCTTGACCTGCTGGGCTCCGGCGATCCTTCTGCCTCAGCCTTCCAAGTAGCTGGAACTACAGGCGTGAGCTACCATGCCCGGCTCATGTTTGATTTATTGTAGAGATGAGGTCTCGCCAAGTTTCCCAGGCGGGTCTCGAACCCATGGGCTCAGGCAATTCACTCACCTCAGCCTCCCAAAGGCGCGGGATTACAGGCTGAGCCAGCGAGCACAGTTCTTAAGTGTATTCTTAGGTATTTTATCTTATTCACACATATTTCAAGTGGAAAATTCCATCATATCTACTAACTAGTTGTGGTTCATATGTATGAAACATATTGATTTCTAGGTAGTAGTTTTATACCTTGCTACCTTACTGATTTCTTTCTCTCAAACTCCTGGGCTCAAGCCATCCTCCCATTTCAGCCTCTCAAGTAGCTGGAACTACAGATGTGCACCACTACATCTGGCTAATTAAAAACTTTTTTTTTGTAGCAACAGGGTCATGCTATGTTGCCCAGGGTGATCACAAACTCCTGGCCTCATGTGATCCTCCCACCTTTGCCTCCAAAAGCACTGGGATTACAGGCATGAGCCACCACACCCACCATCATTTCTTCATTCATTCTCTTGGGTTTTCCAGGAGAACAATGATATCATTTGCAGACAATGATCATTTCACTTCCTTTTTTCCAATTTCTAAAATTTTTCGTATCTAAAATTCACTTGGTTTTTGATGTCTTGATTATCTATATAGCATCTGTATTCATTAATTAGGGCTGCTAAGAAAGTGGGTGGTTTAAAACAACAGATGTCTCTTGTTTCACAGTTCTGGAGGCTGGATGTGAAGTCAAGGTGTAGGCAGGGCCGTGCTCCCTGCAGGGGAGAATCCTTCCCTGCCTCTCACCAGTTTCTTGGTGGTTTGCTGGTCCTCGCTGGTGTTCCTTGGCTTGCAGCTGCAGCACTTTAATCCTCATCTCTGTTATCACCTGGAGTTCTCCCCCTGGGAGTCTCCTTCTGTCTCTTCTCTTTTCTAAGGGGCACCAGTCACAATGGATTAGGGCCCATTCTTTTTTGAGTTGGAGTCTCACTTTTGTCGCCCAGGCTGGAGTGCAGTGGCTCACTCATGGTCACCTCAGTCTCGACCTGCTGGGCTTAGGTGATCCTCCCGATTCAGTCTTCCGAATAACTGGAACCACAGGCACATGCCACCATGCCTGGCTAGGATTAAGGCCCATTCTAATGATGTTACCTTAATTCGATTACATCTGCAAAGACCCTATTTCCAAAAAAGATCACATTCACTGGCACCAGGGTTAGGACTTCACCATGTCTTTGGGAGGATTCAATTCAACCCACAACAACATCACAGTGTTTTTCTCTTCTTTATGTATCCTGAGGACTAGAATTTATAGCAGGAACCCATGGAATTATTTTTTGTTTTGTTTTGAGGGACTGTCTATGAAATCCTTAAAGTAGTATGCAAAACTTAGTATGCCCATACATTTGGGCTGATGAACAGGGTTGAAAGCTTTCATGAGGTTTCCAAAGGGGTCTGTTATTCCCTGAAAACTTAGTCATTTACGCAGACCAAAAAGATACTAAGCTTTATATTGTTAAACCTAGTTCAAAAAAATTAAAGTTATTAGAATATAAATGATTATAGAAGTCATCAACATTTTTTTTTTTTTGAGTTGGAGTCTCACTCTGTCACCCAGACTGGAGTACAGTGACCGCTCCCGGCCACCGCAGCCTCAACCCGCTGGGCTCCGGCGATCCTTCCGCCTCAGGCTTCCAAGTAGCTGGAGCTACAGGCGCGCACTACCACGCCCGGCTAATTTTTTGATTTATTGTAGAAATGAGGTCTCGCCTGCCCAGGCGGGTCTCGAACCCGCGGGCTCAGGCAATCCACTCACCTCAGACTCCCAAAGGTGCGGGATTACAGGCTGAGCCATCAAGCCCGGCTAGTCATCAACATTTAATAACTTTTGTTTACCATATATTTATATAGTGCATTACCATTTACATTTATATATTTTGTCTTTTGAACTTTTCACATACATGAGATGTATATAATATTCTAATCTTTCCATGTTGGTATATTATTTGTTTATTTTTTGAGCCAGGGTTTCCCTCTGTTGCCCAGGCTGAAGTGCAGTGGCATGATCACGACTCACTGCAGTCCCAACCTGCTGGGCTCAGGTGATCCTTTTGCCTCAGCCTCCCGAATAGCTGGGACTATAGGTGTGTGCCATCATGCCAGCTAACTTTTAAAAATTTTTGTAGAAACAAAATCTATATTGCCTAGGCTGGTCTTGAATTCCTGGGCTAACACAAGCCTCCTGCCTCGGCCTCCTAAAGTGCTGGGATTACAGGCATACACCACCATGCCTGGCTGTATATTTATTTTTAACAGCTGCAAAGTATGTTATTTCCATAACTTATTTATCTAATTCCCTATTAATGGGTATTTTGGGTTACTTCCGATTTTTCACTATTAACAATGCTTCTGTGAAAATCCTTGAACATATAATGTACCTTTATGACAGTAAAGTTCTAGAATTTGGGTTGTTGAGTTAAATCATGTAACTATATTATAAACAGCAGTTATCAAATTGCCCTCCAAATAAATAATAGCAATTTACATTCCCACTAATGGGGAATCAAAGTGCCTCTTTCTTTTTTTTTTTTTGAATTAGAGTCTCACTCTGTCGCCCAGACTGGAGTGCAGTGGCCGCTCCCGGCCACCGCAGCCTCGACCTGCTGGGCTCCGGGGATCCTTCCGCCTCAGCCTTCCGAGTAGCCGGAATTACAGGCATGCGCTACCACGCCCGGCTGATTTTTTTATTTTATTGTAGAGATGAAGTCTCGCTGCCCCGGCGGGTCTCGAACCCGCGGGCTCAGGCAATCCACTCACCTCAGCCTCCCAAAGGCACGGAATTGCAGGTTGAGCCACCGAGTCCGGCTAAAGTGCCTCTTTCTTAATGCTTGTGTCAATTGTGCTAATGGTATTATCAATTTCATATTGATAGTTGATATTTCCCAAGTAAAAAATAATTGCTTTTTAAAAACACTAAAGTAGCATTTCTTTCATTATTACACACACTGAACATCTTGGAGTGGGGAAATTCTTTCGAGGCATGAAAGGAAACTCAGAAGTCATAAACAAAAGCCCAATGAATGCAACTTTTGTGAACTGTTTGCTTATGTCTTTTGCCTGTTTTTATTCTACTCAGTTATTTTTTCTTTCTAATTGATTGAAAGGAGTTTTTATTATTATAAATGCTATTCCCTTGCCATATGTCTTGCAAATATTATTCCAAGTTTGTTGTCTGTCTTTTTATATGGTGTTTCATGCCATGCGAGATGTAAAATAAAAAAATCCTACGAATTCTGAGTTTTGGGCTATGTTTAGAAAAGCCTTCCCCACCTCAAAATTACAAATCTATTTATTCACGTAGTTCCTTTTTGGACTCATGGTTTTTATAGTAAAATCTTTATCCATCTGGAGTTTATTTTGGAATGAGGAAGGAAGTAGGAATCCACATTTTAAAAGTTATAAATGGCTAGCTGGTCATTCTGGTACCTTTTATTAAGTTAATCCTGCCATCCACTCATGTGCTCACTTTTATTAGGTCTAATTCTGTACTTCTCCTATTCCAGTCTAGGAATAGGATCTGTTTCAAATTAAGAGGTTTTTTTAATCCTATTAATAATTGGGAGGCAAGCCCCCCAGACCCTGACATTACTTTTCTTTTTCATAGTGATTTTTTTTTTTTTTGAGTTGGAGTCTCACTCCGTTGCCCAGACTGGAGTGCAGTGGCCACTCCCGGCCACCACAGCCTCGACCTGCTGGGCTCCGGCAATCCTTCCGCCTCAACCTTCAGAGTAGCTGGAATTACAGGGGTGCACTACCACGCCCGGCTGATTTTTTTTTTTAATTTATTGTAGAGATGAGGTCTCGCCTGCCCAGGCGGGTCTTGAACCCGCGGGCTCAGGCAACACACTCACCTCAGCCTCCCAAAGGCGCAGGATTACAGGCTGAGCCACCGAGCCCGGCTCATAGTGATTCTTAAAGAGAATCCTCCCAATGAAACTTGGAATAATCCTGACAAGTTGTAAAAAAAAATTATGTTGACTTAGATTTGGACTGCATTCAATTTATACATTGATTCAGAAAGAACTGGCACTTTTACAATGTTGAGTCTTCTTACCTAAGGATAAGGTATTTTCATTATTTTGTTTCTTCACAGAATTTGATAGTACTTGTAGTTTCTAAAAACTTTCTAAGAATATTCAGAGAGACCGTGGCTCATCCCAGGAGTTGCCACCCACATTGTTGTCATTTATGGTCCCTTCCTTCCCTATGTGACATATACTAGCAACCATGAGTTTATTCCTTTATCTTATTTTGTTATTGTAAATGTGGTATTTTCTTCTATTATATTTAGTTACTATTTTGACAAAGAAAGTGGAGAAAGTTATTGATATCTGAATGCTAATTTTATAACCTGCTACCCTATTACATTATCTTATTGTTTGTCTATTTCTTTTGTGTGTGTGATGGGGTATCGCTCTATTGCCCAGACTGGAACAGTGGTGCCATTATAGCTCACTGCAGTCTTGAACTCCTGGGCTCAATGGATCTTTCTGCTTCAGTCTCCTGAGTAGCTAGGACTACAGGTATGCACAACACTATGCCTGGCTAACTTTTTTTTTTTTAAATACAGGGCTCTTGCTATGTTGCCCAGGCTTGTCTTGAATGATCCTCCTGCCTTGGCCTCCTCAAGTAGCTGGGGTTACAGGTTCAAGCCACCATGCTGGGCTTTTCGCTGTTTTTTCTTTTCCTTCTGTTTTTTGAGTCCGTGTCTCATTCTGTCACCCAGGATGGATGCAGTGGCATGACTCACGGCCACTGCAGCCTCCACCTGCTGGGCTCAGGTGATCCTTTCGCCTCAGTCTTCCAAGTAGCTGGAATTACAGGTACATGACACCATGCCCAGCTAATTTTGGATTTATTGTAGAGATGAGGTCTTACTATGTTGCCCAGGCTGGTCTTGAACCCTGGGCTCAGGCAATCCTCTCACTCAGCCTCCCAAAATGCTGGGATTACAGGCATGAGCCACCGTCTAGTGCTGGTTTGGGGGGAATGTATTCAATTCACTAAATAGTTATTGAGCATCAGCTATCTATAAAGCATTGTCCTAGATGAGAAAGACACGGTAAAAAAAAAAAAAAAAATCATTCAATGCCCAAACGAATCATCTTTTCTTATCCAAATAGATCTGGAGTCAGAATGGTTGACACCTACAAAACTGGTAATTCTTGTGCCATTAGAACCTCTCCAAAAATTCAATATTCTAAGCCGGGCTCGGTGGCTCAGCCTGTAATCCCGTGCCTTTGGGAGGCTGAGGTGAGTGGATTGCCTGAGCCCGTGGGTTCGAGACCCGCCTGGGCAGCGAGACCTCATCTCTACAATAAATCAAAAAATGAGCCGAGTGTGGTAGTGCACGCCTGTAATTCCAGCTACTTGGAAAGCTGAGGCGGAAGGATCGCCAGAGCCCAGCAGGTCGAGGCTGCGGTGGCCGGGAGCGGCCACTGCACTCCAGTCTGGGCGACAGAGTGAGACTCCAACTCAAAAAAAAAAAAAAATTCAATATTCTATCCTACTAAACTGAAATGGGACCCTATACCAAAATTACGCTCCAAGGACAAGACTGTTTTGTTTTTGCTGTTTTGTTAGGAAGAGAGAAGTGGAATGAGCTGAGGGCTAAGAAAGTGAGTGAACAAATAGATGGCTAAATAGACTCACCTGAAAGCCAAATAATCAAGGGGCTGACTACCCCCCCCCCCCAAGAAGCTACAGGCAGAGCTATCTAAAAGCACAAGTAATGGGACCCCAAGGCAGAGTTTAACCTCGGGGTGAGGTATGAGGAAAAAAAGCATGAATGAGCATGTTTTCAAGTATGTGAACTGCACTCATGTGTAGTTAACCACCTATGAGATGAGACAGCAATGTAATCAATGTCATAATAAAGTTAAGTATTAACATAATGTGCGAAAAGTTAGAAAATGTTTCTCAAAGGTAGTGAGTCATTCATTTGGCAAGCGTTAAGCATTGACTCTCAGGCTTCAATGTACATACAAAATGCCGAACAAAAAAGGCAGGATCATTCTTCTTCTTTTTTTCCATTTTTTGAGTTGGAGTCTCACTCTGTCGCCCAGACTGGAGTGCAGTGGCCACTCCCGGCCACCGCAGCCTCGACCTGCTGGGCTCCGGCGATCCCTCCGCCTCCGCCTTCCAAGTAGCTGGAACTACAGGCGTGTGCTACCATACCCGGCTAATTTAGGATCATTCTTCTTAAAGACTTTACCATCGGCCAGGCTTGGTGGCTCAGCCTGTAATCCCAGCACTTTGGGAGGCCGAGGCAAGTGGATTGCCTGAGCCTATCTATGGGTTCGAGACCCACCTGGGCAACTTGGCGAGACCTCGTCTCTACACTAAATCAAAAAAAGTAGCCAGACATGGTGGCGTGCATCTGTAGTTCCAGCTACTTGGAAGACTGAGGCAGAATGATCGCCGGAGCCCAGCAGGTCGAGGCTGCGGTGATCGGGAGCGTGCCACTGTACTCCAGTCTGGGTGACAGTGAGACTCCAACTCAAAAAACAAAACAAAAAAACCACAAGAGCTTACCATCTACTGGGGGAAGCAGATGGTATTTATGTAAACAAGTATGTTTGTGTGTATCATGTATATATAATCAGAAATTCTGCTAAGTGCTATACAGGAAATAATGATTCTAAGAGAAAATAAGGTGATATAATTTAGATTTGGGGTGCTAGCCTTTGAGTTGCAACCTGAGGAACGCACGAGCAGAACTAAGAGCCTGCCAGATGGAAGTGGCTTTTGGAGTTAAGTCTTCCAGGGTGAGCAGTAGTGTGTCCCCTCTGATGAGCACGGGGAGAGAGAAGCTCATTATGCAAAGCCACAAAGACACAGGTGTGACGGGTATGAGGGACTGCAAGCTTCCAAGGCTCAGTAAGAGGGCATGTGGAAATGGAAACACCTGAAAAAAGAATGAAAAAAGGATCAAAATATGAGGAAGTGGAAGAGGAATAAACTAGAAACTCAGTTCAGTGTGTTGAGCATTTACTGTGTGCTTAGCAACGTACCAGGGATTCTTATTCTAAAGTGTTAAAAGGATGGTTATTCTTCTCAGTAAACTCAGAGTTTAACTGGGTAAATAACAGAAACATTTTCCTTCTAAGACAGTCTTTCAGAGACTACTCCCTACCCCTTCCTACTTCTCTCCCCACTTTTTTAAAAGTTGAAGTCTCACTGTCACCCAGGCTGGAGTGCAGTGGGATGCTCACGGCCACCACAGCCTCGACCTGCCGGGCTCAGGCGATCCTTCCGCCTCAGCCTTCCAGGTAGTTGGAATTACAAGCATGTGCCACTATGCTCGGCTAATCTTTTTTTTTTTATTTATTGTAGAGACGAAGTCTCGCCATATTGTTCTGGCTGGTCTCAAACCCCTGAGTTTAGGCAATCCTCTTGCTTCCGCCTCCTAAAGTGCTGGGATTACAGGCTTGAGCCACAGTGCCCGGCTCCCAGAGCTTTTAAATATCATGAACTGTATTTTTTTTTTTTTT
>NW_007251283.1:362882-380430 GCF_000164805.1 Carlito syrichta
GAGATGAGGTCTCGCCAAGTTGCCCAGGCGGGTCTCGAACCCCCGGGCTCAGGCAATCCACTCACCTCAGCCTCCCAAAGGTACAGGATTATAGGCTGAGCCACCGAGCCCGGCAATTTTTTTTTTTAAGTTGGAGTCTCACTCTGTTGCCCAGGCTGGAGTACAGTAGCACACTCGGCCTCCCCGGCGTCAACCTGCTGGGCTCCGACGATCCTTCTGCCTCAGCCTTCCAAGTAGCCGGAACTACAGGCGCATGCTACCACGCCTGACTAATTTTTTGATTTATTGTGGAGATGAGGTCTAGCCAAATTGCCCAGGCTGATCTCAAACCCCCAGGCTCAGGCCATCCTCTCACCTCGGCCTCCCAAAGTGCTGGGATTACAGGCTGAGCCACCACGCCCAGCCTCTGAAATGAGTTTTTAAATTAACAAATGCAACTTTTTTTTTTTTTTTTTTTGAGTTGAAGTCTCATTCTGTCACCCAGGCTGGAGTGCAGTGGCACTATCACAGCTCGCCACAGCCTTGATCTCCCAGCTTCAGGCGATCTTCCGACTCCACAAGTGTATCTTACTTCGTGCCAGTTCCCCAACTACTACTTTACAGCAGTCTATGGCTAGAAATCACTCAGCTTTCCTGGCTGCTTCTCAATAGCCCATAATGATGAGGATCTTTAGACAAGTGAGAAGTACTTGGAATCACATATAAGTAACTAACATGTTAATTTTTCCTTTAAATTTAGCACACCAACTCTTTTAAAAATCTCCTCTCTCTTTCCTGCTTAAGACTCTCAGATAGACAAACGTTCGAAATTGTCATTGAGGCTATTAAGTTTGAATGTCCTTGCTCTAATCTCCACAAAGATAAAACCCACAGTGCTTATTAGGCTGTTCAAATAAGCTGCCATTTCACCTCTTACTGCAAGAGCTTAACAAGGAAAAACAAAGCTGGCATGCTTTTTGTCTACAAGATGTGATGTCCTCTTAGGGGTTCAGTTTAAGATACTCTAAGTAACTATTCAGTTGGTTCTGTGTCTATGGCAAAATGTCACAGCCTTGTGACAACTATTTTCTTGTTTTCTTCTCATATTTTTTCTTTCATGACTATGGTTTGGAACCCACATTTCAGTCAAAGACAATTAAAACAGCAAAACTGGAGTTATATTTATTGGAGGAAGTAGAAAACAGCTGTATGTCTTTTGAAGCTGGGACTGGAGAGTAAGCCATGGGTAGAGGTGTTTTGTTTTGGAGACAGAGGAGCAATTCTGTTTACAAACCTCAGCACCACTACCAAACTCTCAGAACTGACCACTGTTTTCTCTGTGCTGTACTGTTCTTTGCTCAGCAGGTTTACACTGCATGGGAAGATCAGGGCAGCCGGGGTTTGCCCAGAGAAAGGGTAACTCACTGCTGGAGTAGGGTGTTCCAGTGGAGATAAGAGGGACTCGTTGCAAGAGTGTGGTAGAGAAACTTGCTTTTGGTTTTGTTTTTTGAGTTGGGGGGTCTCGCTGTCACTCAGGTTGGAGTACAGTGGCACAATCACAGCTCACCACAGCCTTGACCTCCTGGGCTCAGGCGATCTTCTCACCTCAGCCTGCTGAGTAGCTGGGACTACAGGAGCCCACCACCACGCCTGAATAATTTTATGATTATTTTTTATTGCAGAGATGAGGTCTCGTTATGTTGCCCAGGCTGGTCTCAAACTCCTGGGATCAAGCAATCCTCCTGCTTCAGACTCCCAAAGTGCTGGGATTACAGGTGTGAGTCACTGTGCCCAGTTGAAAAACTGTTTTTGAAAAGAAGAGTTACCCCTTCCTTTGATCCTAGGTTAAGATAGAGATAAAAATGCAGGTATTAGCCGGGCTCGGTGGCTCAGCCTGTAATCCCAGCACTTTGGGAGGCTGAGGTGAGTGGATTTTCTGAGCCCGCGGGTTTGAGACCCTCCTGGGCAACTTGGTGAGACCTCATCTCTACAATAAATCAAAAAATTAGCCGGGCATGGTAGTGCGTGCCTGTAGTTCCAGTTACTTGGAAGGCTGAGGCAGAAGGATCGCCGGAGCCCAGCAGATGGAGACTGCGGTGGCCAGGAGTGGCCACTGCACTCCAGTCTGGGTGACAGAGTGAGACTCCAACTCAAAAAAAAAAAAAAAAATGCAGGTATTACTTGGAAGGTGAGAGATGAGAAAAGTTCATGCTTTACAGTGATTCCCAAGCTTTCTCAGTTCTGAGAGCTCTTAGTGTTTCAGAACTGTCTTTATGGCACCTTTGGACCTAAGTGGTTGGGACTTAGGTTCGGACCCAAATTTAACACTTTTGTTTATTAGGTAAAGTTTAAGCAACCTAATACGTATTTATGTCCTAGTAATTTAGTAGCTGCTTGAAAAATGAACCGAGCACTGTAGTTTGCTCTACTTTGGATTTTCTTAACAGCACATATAATTCAGTAAGACTACAATTCAGTGGGTTTTAAAATATTCAGGGTTACACAACTGTCAAAGGAACAACCCCAAAAGAAACCCTGTACCTATAAGCAGTCCCTCCTTCCTTATACCTTCCCCAACCCTTGGCAGCCACTAGTCTGTTTTTGTCTCCAGAATGCATTCCTTTTTATGGTGGCTGAATTGCATGTTCCATTGCATGGACAGACCACATTTTATTTATCTCTTCATCAGCTGATGGACATTTGGCTTGTTTCCATTTTTTGGCTATTCTGAATAATGCTGCTGTGAACATCTACATTCAGGTTTTTGTGTGGACATGATTTGATTTCTCTTGGATATGTACCTAAGAGGGAAGTTGCTGGATCATATGGTAACTGTTTAAATTTTGGAGATACTGTCAGCCTATTTTCTAATGCTTGTAGTATTTTTCATTCCTACTAGCAGTATACGAGGGTTTGAATGTCTCCACATCCTCACCAACACTTGTTATTATCCATCCTTTTCATTAAAGTTATCCTAGTATATATATGAGGTAATATCTCATTATGGTTCTAGTTTGCATTTTCTTGATGGCACATGGTGTTGTGCATTTTTTCTTTACTTTTCTTTTTTTTTTTGAGTTGGAGTCTCACTCTGTCACCCAGGTTGGAGTGCAGTGGCACGCTCAAAGCCACTGCAGCCTCGATGTGCTGGGCTCAGGTGATCCTGCTTCAGCCTTCCAAGGAGCTGGAACTATAGGTGTGTGCCACCATGTCCAGCTAATTTTTTGATTTACTGTAGAGACAAGGTCTCGCTATGTTGCCCCAGCTGGTCTTGAACCCATGGACTTAGACAATCTTCTCGCTTCTGCTGGGATTACAGGCGAGAGCCACCACGCCCAGCTATTGTGCATTTTTTCATGTGCTTACTGGCCATTTGTGTATCTTCTTTGCAGAAATATCTATTCAAATCCTTTGCTTATTTTATTTTTTATTTTTAATTTAGAGACAGGGTCTTATTCTGTTGCCCAGGCTGCAGTGTGGTGGTGTGGTCATAGGTCACTGCTGCCTCTTTCTGGGCTCAAGCAACCCTCCTACCTCAGTCTCCCAAGTAGCTGGAACTACAGGTGAGAGTCATCAGGGTAGTTTTTTCTTTTTCTTTTCTTTTTTTTTTTCTGTAGAGATAGGGTCTCTGCTATGCTGATCAGGATGGTCTTGAACTCTTAGCCTCAAGCAATCCTCTCTTCTTGGCCTCCCAAAATACTAGGATTATAGCGTGAGCGACTACGTTCGGCCTCTTTGTTCATTTAAAATTAGGTTGTGTGTTTTTTGATCTGTAAGAGTTCTTTAATTCTAGATGCAAGTCCCTTACAGATATACGATTTGCAAATATTTTCTCCCATTCTGTGGGTTGTCTTTTCTACTTTTGAGTTTTTTAAAAAAACCTTTGCATTTAAAAAATACATTCTTGTTTCACTTTAATTGCCACTCTTCCCCATTTAGTTTAGTTTAAAATGAGTAAATTTAAAACTGAGTATTCTTTATTATTTTACTACAAGATGTTTCTCTGAGAACTGAACTCAAATTGTTTCTTCTAATACATAGCTCTAGACAACTCGAACAAGTCATTTCATTAATCTGATTCTTAGTTTTCTCATTTGTAAAAAGGAGATAATGGTGCCTATGCTATAAGGTTGTGTATGAAAATAAAAGCATGCTTAAGTACTTAGCGCATGCCCACAGAGCAGGTAGTTACTAAATGTGCTGTATTGAAGACCTTAAAAAATATCATTAAAAAGGGCTTATATTCCAGGATACATGTGAGATATTAAGTACTGTATCCATTTAATAATAATTAAAGAAAAAATAAGATGCCTCATATAAAATAAATTTGTATTTAGAAACATAATTTAGCAATCCTGATGGCATATCAGTTTTTTTTTTTGAGTCGGAATCTCACTGTCACCCACACTGGAATGCAGTGGCAGGCTCATGGCTACCGCAGCCTTAACCTGCTGGGCTCAGGTAATTCTTCTGCCTCAGCCTTCTGGTAGCTGGAACTATAGGGGTATGCCACCACAGCCGGCTAATTTTTTTTTTTTTGATTTATTGTAGAGACGAGGTCTCGCCAAGTTGTCCAGGCTGGTCTCGAACTTTTGGACTCAGGCAATCCTCTCACCTCGGCCTCCCAAAGTGCTGGGATTACAGGCTTGAGCCACCGTGCCTGGCTTGTGTCAGCTTTTTTGTTTGTTTGTTTTGAGTTGGAGTCTCACCCTGTCGCCCAGACTGGAGTGCAGTGGCTGCTCCCGGCCACTGCAGCCTCGACCTGCTGGGCTCCGGTGATCCTTCTGCCTCAGCCTTCCAAGAAGTCGGAATTACAAGCATGCGCTACCATGCCTGGCTGATTTTTTTGATTTATTGTAGAGATGAGGTCTCACTGCCCAGGCGGGTCTCGAACCCGCGGGCTCAGGCAATCCACTCACTTCAGCCTCCCAAAGGCGTGGGATTACAGGCTGAGCCACCGAGCCCTGCTTGTGTCAGCTTTAACATAGGCAAATCTGAGGCACAAAGTTGAAACGCTGTGTTAAGGATAGTATATTATGTGGTGTTTTCCAAATGTGTTTTCAAGTACAAGAAAGTACTAAGTCATAATGTAATAATAGAATAATCTTGTCCAACAAGATAAATCTGGGAGATTGGTTACTTACATAGTGAGTTGTCTGATTTCAAATGTGGTTTCTAAAGATACCCACTTATGCCTCTGTCACTGTAGCAAAAACGTGTTCCTTAAAGTTTGAAAATGTTTTTAAGCATCTTAATAGATTAATTTCTGAATCTGAAAAACAATAATAAATTTGACCTAAAGACAGTATATGTACTGAGACGCAAACAAATGGTATGCTGTCAGTTATCAACAAATCCTTTTCCTCTTCTCTCGCCTCGTGGCTTGTCCCAGTGCTCCATCCTCAGTGTGTGTGTGTTTTTTTTTAAATCAGAGTCTGTTGCCCAGGCTGGAGCGCAGTGGCATGCTCACAGCTACTGCAGCCTCGACCTGTTGGGCTCCAGCAATCCTTCCGCCTCAGCCTTCCAAGTATCTGGAAGTACAGGCGTGTGCCACCCCACACCCAGCTAATATTTTTAATTATTGTAGAGATGAGGGCTCACCAAGTTGCCCAGGCTGGTCTTGAACCCCTGGGCTCAGGCAATCCTCTCATCTCAGACTCCCAAAATGCTAGATTACAGGTGTGAGCCACCGTGCCTGGTCAGTCTTCTTTATCCACATTTACAACCTTGGTGATGACATCCAAGTTTTAAATACTACCTCCATGCTGCTGATTGCTGATTACAGGCCAGCAGCTCAGGCCTCTGCCCAGACTTGATTATTCAGCAGCCTCCTGGATATTCCCTTTACGTGCATATTCCCTCTACATGCCTGCAGGAACATCTAACATGTTTGAAGCTGAACTCCTGATCTTCCTTTCAAAATTTGCTTCCCCCAGACTTTCTCATCTCAGCTAATGGCACTTGCATCCTCCAGCTGCTTATGTCTACACTGGAGTCATTCTTGACTCCTCCATTCTCCCCCAAGTCACATCCCAAGTGCTGGGAAATCCTGTTGGCTTTCCTTTCAGAGTCTACGTAGGATTCCATAGCTTCTCTTTATCTAGGTTGAAGCCCTCTCTGGTCCAAGCCTCTGGCACCTATAGTTAGCCTCTTAAGTGACCTCCTCCTTCTACTCTTGCTTCCCTGAGTCTATTCTTTGTTTTTGTTTTTGTTTTTTTTTTTGATTCGGAGCCACCCAGGCTGAAGTGCAGTGGCATGCTCATGGTCACTACAGCCTCGACCTGCTGGGCTCAGGTGATCCTTCTGCCTTAGTTTTCCAAGTATGGAAATACAGGCATGCGCCACCACGCCTGGCTATTTTTTTTCTTTTTTTAGTTGGAGTCTCACTCTGTTGCCCAGGCTGGAGTGCAATGGCACACGCATGGTCACCACAGTCATGACCTGCTGGGCTCAGGCGATCCTTCTGCCTCAGCTTTCCAAGTAGCTGGAACTACAGGCACATGCCACCATGCTCAGCTAATTTTTTGATTTATTGTAGAGATGAGGTCTTGCCAAGTTGCCCAGGCTGGTCTCCAACCTGTGGGCTCAGGCAATCCTCTCACCTCAGCCTCCCAAAATGCTGGGATTATAGGTGTGAGCCACTGAGCCCAACCAATTTTTAAAATTTATTATTGTAGAGAAGAGGTCTTGCCATGTTGCCCAGGCTGGTCTTGAACCCCTAGACTCAGGCAATCCTCTTGTCTCCACCTCCCAAAGTGCTGGGATTACAGGCATGGGCCCCCATGCTGGACCCTTAGTCTGTTTTCAAACAAGCAAACAAATGGATTCTTTTTTTTTTGAGTTGGAGTCTAACTCTGGTACCCTGGCTGGAGTGCAATGGCATGCTCACAGTCACTGCAGCCTTGACCTGCTGGGCTCAGGCGATCCTTCCACCTCAGCCTTCCAAGTAGCTGGATCTACAGACGCACACCACCACGTCTGGGTAGTTTTTGTGATTTATTGTAGAGACAAGGTCTCACCAAGTTGCTCAGGCTGGTCTCGAACCCACGGGCTCAGGCAATCCTCTCATCTCAGCCTCCTAAAGTGCTGGGATTACAGGTGTGAGCCCCCGGGCTTGGCCCTTAGTATGTTTTCAAACCAGCAAACAAATGGATTCTTAAGTCCTGCAATGATTTCTCTGCTCACTCTGCACCAGCCACACTAGCCTTCTTACTCTTCTTTTCTTTGAACATCGTTGGCACACTACTGCCTTGGGGACCTCTGCCTGGTCTCCAGTTCTTCCCATGGCCCACCCCTTTAAGTCTTTGCTGAAACATCACCTTCTCAGAAAGGCTTATCTTGATCGCCATATTGAAAGTGCAAACTGACCAACATACTCTGAGTCCTACATTCCCTGATCTACTTTTTCCTAGCACTTATCTGTACAATCTACTTGTTTGTGTTTATCTCTTGTGTTTAAACACTTTTATCGTGTTTATCTATTATTGCTTATTCTGTCTTCTCCCTGCAAGAATATAAACTCCACGAACAAGGGATTTTTATTTTCTTATGTATCTCAAAGGCTAGAACAGTGTGGCACATGTAGGAGGACCTCAAATAAAAATTTGGGAATACAAAGATTTTTCACAAGGTCACTCCTATGCTTGAGTGTACATACAGTCTGGTTAAAAGGCAGCAAATATGTATGCATTAAAAGATAAATATCAATACAAGATAATTAGCATATTCTGATAAATTTAAGATGTTATGAATGACAAATGAAAGCTCAGAATTTTAGAGAAGTGATTTCTAACTTTTTGGGGAATGTGGTTATACCTCTTTAAAAATCTGATGAAAGCTAAAGACTCTGATGATATAACGAATATACAAAAATTTCTGAATACAATTACAGGGGAATCAAGTAGTCTCTAAAGTCAGCTCGTTCCTGAGTTGAGAGTCCTTGGTCTCAAGTACAGTTTTATCACCCAGGACTTGGGACAGGCTTGGTGAAGATGGAATTGAACTAGGTCTTAAAGAACAGGCTCTGAAGGAGAAAGGAAAGGCTCAGTCTTTTCTTTTCTTTTTTTTCAAGTTGGAGTCTCCCTCTGTCACCCAGGCTGGAGTGCAGTGGCATGCTCCTGGCCACTGCAGCCTCGACCTGCTGGGCTCCAGTGATCCTTCTGCCTCAGCCTTAGAAGTAGCTGGAACTACAGGCATGCGCTACCATGCCCGGCTAAGTTTTGATTTATTGTAGAGATGAGGACTTGCTAAGTTGCCCGGGTGGGTCTCGAACCCGCGGGCTCAGGTGATCCACTCGCCTCAGCCTCCCAATGTGCTGGGATTACAAGCTGAGCCACCGAGCCCAGCCTGGCACAGTCCTTTCAAGCAAGGGAAATAGTTAAGGATAACAGCAGAACTGCTTGGGATGGAGGATTTAAGCAATAGGTAAGGACAGGCTGAGAATTGTTGGTGTATGACTTAAATAATGTGGATATTGCAAGCAATTGAAAGTTTTGGGGCAAGAGAATATAACGTCTAAAGCACTGCTTTAAGAAAATCAATTTGGCTGGGCATGGTGGCTTACGCCTGTAATCCCAGCATTTTGGGAGGCAAGAGGATTGCCTGAGCCCAGGGATTTGAAAACAACCTGGGCAACTTGGTGAGACCTCATCTCCACATAAATCAAGAAAAATTAGCTGGGCGTGGTGGTACACGCCTGTAGTTCCAGTTACTTGGAAGGCTGAAGCAGAAGGATCATCTGAGCCCGGCAGGTGGAGGCTGTGGTGGCTGTGAGCATGCCACTGCACTCCAGCCTGGGCAACAGAGTGAGACTGACTCAAAAAAAAGAATAAAAAGAAAATCAATCTGGTAGTTGTTTATAGAAGGACAGTTGAGAGACAAAGTGGCATTAAGGAATTAATTCATGAAGCCATTATAATGATTCAAGTTTGAAATAAAAAGGAAACTGACAAAGTTTAGAAACTGATGAATTTGAGGCATGAACTTGTTTAGAAATACCTGGTTAGAAACTGAAAATCAGAAATAAACTTCAGGTGAGGCCCAGTTATATAGATTCGGGTGATACTTACTGAATCCTTGAGTGTAGGGAAAATGAACTACAAAAGTACTAAAAACAGAGACAAAGTGAGCAGACTTTTATCACTATGACTATAATAAAAAATGGTGAATTTATATAGGACAAAACCTTGACAGAATACTTAAGTTACATAGGTATTATGGGAAATAGAATGTTGTGGTTAATTGAGGACTAATACTTTTAAAATTTTTTTCTTAAATAGAGATGAAGTCTTGCTATGTTACTCAGGCTAGGCTCAAACTCCTGGGCTCAAGCAGTTCTCCCACCTTGGCCTCCCAAAGGGCTGGAATTATGGGCGTGAGCCACTGCACCCGACGAAAATTTTAATTTTGCTTGCTAAGGGTTTTCGACGAAAATTTTAATTTTGCTTGCTAAGGGTTTTTCCCCCTCAGAAATAATAGTATTATACTTCCCCCCTTAACTAGAAAACACAGATAAATTATTATTAGATGATTCAGGATGTCACTATCCCTCAAGATAATCATTTTAAATATGTATTTTCGATGTAAAATAACACAGTTATAGGAGATTAGGATAACTCCAAGGTAACCAGAGAACATTTCCTGGTATTTAAAGAGCACTGATTTCTATTTAACTTTTAGGGAAAAGCAGATAACATTAAAACATTTGTAACAAACACTTTAAAAGTATTTTAGGTATCTATTAAGTAGAATTTTGTGTTTTGCCAATATGTATAAAAACTATAAATGTTAGTGTCAAATGCATTATTACGTCATTGGCTCAGTTTCTACTGGTCTGTACTTCCTCTGTTATACAGAAGATGTTTATGATTTAGGCTCCTCCTACTTTAGAACTTACCTCCCTCCTCTTCTTCGGTGACCCTTCAGATAGGATTTGAACTTTCAGGAATAGTATTGGCTTTTGCCCCTCCTGGAATGCTATCTGAACGTTTCTGTCACTTTAGAAACGTTCTCGTTCTAGTGCAACATGCCAAGAAATCCGGGTATAAAACGGTGATTGTAACGGTAAAGTAAATCTCTGTTTAACACGTGTGCCTGTGCGTACGTATCTAGACCCTGTACATTATATGCATACCACCGTGCCTAGTAAACAATTTCGCAGATTCCATTTGAGCCTTTAAAAAAAAAAAATTAAATCACTCACCTCTAATTTTGTTAAGAGCTCTTAATAAGCCACTGAGCAAGAGAAGTGAATCCTGCGTAGATTCGGTCCCGGGTTCCCAAAGCGGTTCCCCGGCCCCGCCCCCTTTCCCTAAACACCTGGTGAGGACGAAGACAGGACACACAAGCGCCGGCACAACCTACTTTCCTTAAAAGTAGCCGATGCTCACTAAGGATGGGCATTAAGACATCTGACTCGTCAGCACATGCCACACTCTTCTCTCCCCCACCCCGCCTAAAGAAAAAAAAACGAGAGTGAGCGTGAGTCCGGCGGTACCTTCTCGGGAACCCCAAGGAGGCGCCGGGGGGGCATCCAGAAGGTCGCGCGGGTCCTCAGCCCTCCCGGCGGAACAGTCCCGCTCCCCAAGGCGCCTCCCCAAGTTCACCTCGTCGACCCCAGCCCCGCCGCAGCTCCTCCTCGCCGGCTCTCCCCTGGCTCTGGCAGCTGCGGGACCGCCCGCCTGCCCGCCTGCCCGCCTGCCCGCCCCCAAGCCCCAGCCGGCATCACCTGGGCAGCGGCGGTGCAGCCCAGAGGCCGCGCCCAGGGGGAGGAGTCTGCGGACGGCCCGCCGCGTGGAGCGCGCCAGGTGAGCACGCCTGCGCAGTCGGGCCGTAAACAAGCCCGCCCCTTCCCTTCGGCCCGCCTTGCGGGGCCGGCTCGCGGCTGGGAGGGGCTAGGGGGAAGAGGCGGGGGGAGAGCGAGCAGGCAGGAACGGCGCCTGCGCGGTGGGCGTGATCCGGGCACTTAGGGCAGGATGAACGCTGCTTTCCAAGATGGCGGCGGAGGGAGGAGGGAAGGAGATGAACGAGATTAAGACCCAATTCACCACCCGGGAAGGTCTGTACAAGCTGCTGCCGCACTCGGAGTACAGCCGGCCCAACCGGGTGCCCTTCAACTCGCAGGGATCCAACCCTGTCCGCGTCTCCTTCGTAAACCTCAACGACCAGTCTGGCAACGGCGACCGCCTCTGCTTCAATGTGGGCCGGGAGCTCTACTTCTATATCTACAAGGGGGTCCGCAAGGTACCGACCCGGGCGTCTCCGGCGCCCGCCAGCGGCGTGGGCAGAGGCCGGGAGCAGGGCGGTGACAGCGGGGCCAGGGTGACCGACAGGGGTGGCCGTCGCTCGTACTTTTGAGTGGGCCGGCAACTCCACTGGGGTACTCCTGGGAGAGGGGATTCAGGAGTGAGGAGGGTGGTGGCGGTGGCGCTTCCCAGGGCTGGGGGCCGTGGAAAGCGACCGTGGCGTGCGGGGTTCCGGCGGGGAGGCCCCAGAAGCAGCCGGCTGCCTTCCTCCAGCCGGGTCCATCAGGCTCTGACACGGCCAGGCAGCGGGCCTGCGAGTCCCCGGAAGAGGTGGGGTGGCCGCCTTGCCTGCTTAGATCGCCTCGCCTCCCTGGAGGGTTGGGAGCCTCGCCCTGGGTGAGAGCACAGGGGCGCAGGGCGGCCGAGAAAGGTCTGTCAGGCGGGACCAAGTCTGGGGAGCAGAGGACCGAGACTAGGTCGGAAAGAACCTGCTCGGCACGCAGGGCTACTCCACCTGCTGCCGCACTGACACTTCCTGGGAGCCTCCTCTCCTGGTGTTAACACTTTCTGTTTCCAAAACATCCGCGGCAGGACGGCTTTGTCAGTGTCTCCGCGGAGGGAACCTTCTCCTGGAAGACTGTTAAGGAGGGTCAGCCTGCCCCTTGGAGTAAGGGAAGGGCTGAGTGCTACAGTTGGGAGGTTGAGATGATGTTTCAGTGAACTAGGCTGGTTCCGAGGGATTCTCTGTGAGCGTGCCCAGAGTAATCTTGTCCAACAAGTCAGGCTGTGTCCCAAACAGGGAGGGATGTGCCTTAAAAGCTACTTTAAAGGACTCATCCTTCTTGGCGGGCGACTTAACAGTAATTCTGTTTAGCATGTAATCATCCTTTGAAATTATCTCTTTAAAAGCACGATTTATTAGAGCCTTTCTTTCATTGGCTATGTAACTATGTTCTCACTGAGAACTGCTTATTTTTGAGTTTGTGTTCTATGACTTGACTCCTTGGAAAGTGAGGAAAATAATGCACCCCACAGGACCTCGGAATGCGACAAGGTGATAAACTGATTCTATAAAGATTAATTTGTACGGGATAGTATGAAAATAAATTGTACATATGGAAAGGTGAACATTGCCCAGGATTTAATATATCCAATTCCAGTACAGTGTTTTTGCTTGGTTACAAGAAATAGGCAAGTGACAGTGGTATCTAAATGTAGCAAGTTCTTTCATTCAAGGTGAATCTTTTAAATTAGTGTTTATGATACTTTGTTTCGGCATGCTGTTAGAAGTTATTGAAAGTAAATCATGGGCCATTGCCTTCCTAAGCAATGATGTGGCCATGCGCTCTTTGAGTTATGGCCAGGCCATGGTCAGGCTTTGGCCCCCTCCTCTACCTTGGGGAGGAGAATCTACTCTTTCTCTTTCTCTGATTTATTTTCTAAATAAACTGTATTTTTGAATCTTAAAAAACGAAAGTAAATCACTTGGCTTTTTTTTTTTATTTTGGACTTGGGAAAGCATGAAGTAGTGAGTGGTCTGCCTTTCTCAGCTGCCCTGTGCTCTCACCCAGGGCGAGACTCCCAACCCTCCAGGGAGGCGAGGCCATCTAAGCAGACAAGGCGGCCACCCCACCTCTTCCGAGGACTCGCAGGCCCGCTCCCTGGCCGTGTCAGAGCCTGATGGACCCGGCTGGAGGAAGGCAGCCGGCTGCTTCTGGGGCCTCCCCGCCGGAACAGCGCACGCCACCGTCCCTTTCCGCAGCCCCCTGCTTCCAACTTCGTTACTGACTTGTTGGGTGATCTTGGATAAGTTCTTTTTTTTTTTTATTTGGAGTCTCACTCAGTTGCCCAGACTGGAGTGCCATGGCTGCTCACGGCCACCGCAGCCTTCACTTGCTGGGTTCCGGTGATTCTTCCACCTCAGTCTTCAGAGTAGCCGGAATTATAGGCACGCGCTACCACGCCCGGCTAATTTTTTTTTATTTATTGTAGAGATGAGGTCTCGCCAAGTTGCCCAGGCGGGTCTCGAACCCACGGGCTCAGGTAATTCACTCACCTCGGCCTCCCAAGTTGCGGGATTACAGGCTGAGCCAGGGAGCCTGGCCAGATAAGTTCTTTAACGTCTATTTGCATCTCTTTAAAAAGGGAATATTGCAGTGCACATGTTGTAATTAATAATATAATAACTGTAATGAACTTTAAAGCCCCAAAACACTCAGTAAACATAAACTGTAATTAAACATTAACAGTAACTGTCAGTTAGGAAGCTGCCATCTTGACATTGATACCAGAACTGAAAGGATCAGTTTTTTTCTCTGGAAATAAGTTCAGAATATTAAGTTTTTAAAATTTGTATTTATATAAAAATACAATAGCCCTAAAAACCGGATTCACGAACACTAACAATTGTGAGTGCAAGCATTCCTTTTTTTTAAAAAGAAGTTTTAAAGTTACTATTTCTGAATCATTCTAAAGGCAGACGTTATCTGGATCTGGTAGCCTTGGTTACATCATAAAGACAAATTTCTTGCCTAGAAGTACCACTATAAGAGTGTTCTCTTTTACTGGGACACTATTCACAGAAGGGTAAAATTAGGCAAGCTTTCGAAAACTCCACGAAAACATCACCACCATCATCATCATCGCCGTCATCATCATTATTGAGACAAGGTCTAAAGCTGTTGTACAGGCTGGAATGTTGTGGCGCAATCATAGCTCACTGCAACCTCAAACCTCAAGTGATCCTCCCATCTCAGCCTTGTGAATTGCTAGGAGTACAGGTGCGCACCACCATGCTAATACTAAAAAAATTTTTTTTTCATGTAGAAATGGTGTCTTGCTCTGTTGCCCAGGCTGGCCTTGAATTTTTGGCCTCAAGTGACCTTCCTGGCTTCATCTCCCAAAGGGCTAGTATAATAGACATGAGCCACCATACCTGGCCCCAAAATTACTTTAAACAAGACAAATCTGAAATGTGTAAATTGCCTTTATCTGATCATTTGAGCACTTTAACTTTTTAGCGTAAAATTTCATTTTCGTGTGTTAGTATTTCAGGTTTCTTCTAGTTATTATAACTTGAATATTTTTGCTTTTCATGAATGAGTTTGCATTTATTGTTATTTCTTAGTAAAGGGGCTGTGTTTATGACTCCGTTTTCTGATTTAAAATATAGCCAGACGGGCTCGGTGGCTCAGCCTGTAATCCCGTACCTTTGAGAGGCTGAGGTGAGTGGATTGCCTGAGCCCACAGGTTTGAGACCCGCCTGGGCAGGCGAGACCTCATCTCTACAATAAATCAAAAAATCAGCCCGGCGTGGTAGCGCACGCCTGTAATTCCGGCTACTTGGAAGGCTGAGGCGGAAGGATCGCCGGAGCCCAGCAGGTCGAGGCTGCGGTGACCGGGAGCAGCCACTGCACTCCAGTCTGGGCGACAGAGTAAGACTCCAACTCAAAACAAAAACAAAAACAAACAAACAAACAAAAATATAGCCAATACTTTTTTCTTAATCAGAAAACCAACTTTGTTTTGAAGTTAGTACTTGTAAATCTGTTTTTGACATTTGGCCATTTTGACTGCTTCTTTTTTTCTTTGAGGCATATTAAATTTTACAATAACTATTTGGATCGTTCAGAAGGTCTAATTCAAATGAATAAGTTCAATTTAAGTGTGTGTGTAAAATGAGTGAAAAATGGGTCTTTTTTTTTTTTCCTTCCACCTCAGCCTTCCAAGTAGCCGGGAACTACAGGCACGCGCTACCATGCCTGGCTAATTTTTGATTTATTGTAGAGATGAGGTCTCGCCAAGTTGCCCAGGCAGGTCTCGAACCCGCGGGCTCAGGCAGTCCACTCACCTCAGCCTCCCAAAGGCACGGGATTGTAGGCTGAGCCACCGAGCCCGGCTGAAAAATGAGTCTTTTAAATAACTTAAATTGTGAATTATTTGATGCCGTTCCTGAGAGGAAACATGGGGATCCAGGGGAATGGAGTGGATGAGGAAGTAGTTTAACATCTATGCCAAAGAATGCAGTCTTGACTCCATATAGATTTCTTTTCTTTTTTAATTAATTTGTTTTTATTTTTGAGTTGGAGTCTCACTCTCTGACCCAGGCTAGAGGGCCCTGGCATGCTCCCGGCCACCGCAGCCTCAGCCTGCTGGGCTCAGGCTATCCTTCAGCCTCAGCCTTCCAAATAGCTTCCAAATAGCATGTGCCACCATGCCTGGCTATTTTTTTTGATATATTGTAGAGATGAGATTTTGCCAATTTGCTGAGGCTGGTCTCAAACCCAAGGGCTCAGGCAATCCTCTCCTTTTCTTTTCTTTTTTCTTTTTTAAATAGAGATGAGGTCTTACTATTTTGTCCAGGCTGGTCTCGAACTCCTGGGCTCAAGTGATCCTCCTGCCTCGGCCTCTCAAAGTTCTGGGAGCCGATGTGCCCAGCCAATCTTGACCCTTTTACGACGTTTTGGTCAGTGACTAGTACTGGAAGGACTTTAGAGTAGATGCCAGTCTTACCCTCCTTAGAGAAAACCAAGACCAGAGAGGCTGTGCATACGTGATAGAGTTCTCCTGGTAAGGAGACTGAAGCACAACTGAATTTTAAGAATGGTCTGGGAAAGAAACTGAGCAAGCTTTTTGGTCACAGGATACCATATACTCTAGAATTTGCCCCAGAATTTTGTGGTGTTTTATTTTTACTAACTCTTCACAGCAATCTATGAGGTAGATTAAAACATCTTTCCACAATCAAGGAAGTTCGGAATGGGGTTTCTTGTATGAGGAGATGTAGTTTTTGAATTTATTTTTTATTTTATTTTTTTGAGTTGGAGTCTCACTCTGTCGCCCAGGCTGGAGTGCAGTGGCATGCTCCTGGCCACCGCAGCCTCGACCCTCCAAGTAGCTGGAACTACAGGCACACTTCCGCACCCAGCTATGAATTTATTTTGCTTAACGAAAGATAGTATTAACATTGATTTAATACTGACACTAATCATTTATTATGGTTTTTTTTTTTGAGTCAGGGTTTCTGACACCCAGGCTGGAGTGCAGTGGCATGATCACAGCTCACTGTAATCTTAAGATCCTGGGCTCAGGTAATCCTTTCGCCTCAGTCTTGAGTAGCTGGGACTGGGCTCACCATGCCCGACTAATTTTTAAATTTTTCTAGAGGCAAGGTTTTACTATGTTGCCTAGGCTAGTCTTGAACTCCTTGACTCAAGTGATGCTCCCAAAGTGCTGGGATTACAGGCAAGGGCCACTGAGCCTGGCCAACACTAATCATTCCAACAGAGAGTTGAGTGACTACTAGGATAGTAATAATATGAGGCAAGGGGATATAGGGTGTACAAAGATGAATGAGACCCTGTCTCCCCAAAACTTTGAACTATGAGCTTTCAAATTTCTTTTTTTTTTTTTGAGTCAGAGTCTCACTCTGTTGCCCAGGCTAGATTGTGGTGACACACTCAAAGCCACCGCAGCCTCGACGTGCTGGGCTTAGGTGTTCCTTCCACCTCAGCCTTCCAAGTAACTGGAACTATAGGCATGTGCCACCACGCCCAGCTAATTTTTTGTTTTATTGTAGAGATGAGATCTCGCCACGTTGCCCAGGCTGTTCTCGAACTCATTGGCTTAGGTAATCCTCTCACCTTGGCCTCCCAAGCATCTTTATTGTATATACTTTGTTTTCCTTTTTTAAAAAACATGTTGTTAGGATAAAGATGCCAAAGATAGCTGGGCTTATTTTGGACTAATCCTCTCATTTTATGGAGATCTGTTTTTACATAAATATGAATGGCCTCCATTCAGATCTCAGCTTAACCATCACTTCCTCAGCAAATCCTTTGAATTCCCAAGCTAGGTCAGTTTTCCCAAGCTAGGTCAGTTTTCCCCGGTTACATGTTCTCATAGCATCCTGTACTTTGCCTTCCTTGTACTTGACTCAGTTTGTAATTCTCTGTACGATAATCTGTCTTCTATAAACAAAACTCCTTTACAATAGGGACCTGCTCTCTCTGTCTTTCCACTGCCCAGTGCAGTGTCCAGCATAGAGTTAGGCCCTTACCATGTGTTTGTTGAGTGAATGACTGAATAAAGCCAAGTCCGTCCATCTATGTCATACTTTAAAAAGTTCTTTAGAAGCTGAAACACCTATTCAGTTTTGGGCCCCAAAGTAACCTGGGTATTTTTTAGTAGTTCATATATTTTAAAAGACATTTAAAAATATTGTTAATAGGTAACAAATTTAGCTTTTTTTTTTTTTTTTTTTGAGTTGGAGTCTCACTCTGTCACCCAGACTGGAGTGCAGTGGCTGCTCCCGGCCACCGCAGCCT
>NW_007251283.1:380487-412510 GCF_000164805.1 Carlito syrichta
TGATTTATTGTAGAGATGAGGTCTCACCTGCCCAGGCGGGTCTCGAACCCGCAGGCTCAGACAATCCACTCACCTCAGCCTCCCATAGGCGCGGGATTACAGGCTGAGCCACCGAACCTGGCTTAGCTTTTTTAAATTGGGAAATTGTATAGCAAAAGACTATAAAGAATGGTAAGTAAGATGGGCGCGGTGGCTCACACCTGTAATCTCAGCACTTTGGGAGGTGGAGGCAAGAGGATTGCCTGAACCCAGGGTTCAAAATCAGCCCAGGTAACTTGACAAGACCTCATCTCTACAATAAATCAAAAAATTAGCCAGGCATGGTGGCGTGCGCCTGTGGTTCCAGCTACTTAGAAGGCTGAGGTAGAAGCCCAGAAAGTCAAGGCTGCAGTGAGCGTGCCAGTGCATTCCAGCCTGGGCAACAGAGTGGGACTCCAACTCAAAAAAATAAAAGAAAAAGAAAAAGAAAGAAAAAAACCAGAATGGAAAGTAACCAAGTGGCACAGATTACTTTTGATCTACTTCTGTCAAACCATGTTACCTGCAAGATCCATGTACTAACAACTTTTAAAGACTACTCAGAAGTACTTAACATCCCAGCTGAAGGACCTTACTCCTCACGTCCCCACCCCACCGTCAGATTCCAGGCCACAAATGTACTGCCTACGAAGTTATTGAAGCAGTTTCTACAATAGGTGGGAAGTAAATTTAGGTGTTTCTTTTTTTTTTTCTGAGTTGGAGTCTCACTCCGTCGCCCAGGCTGGAGTGCAGTGGCATGCTCATGGCCACCCCAGCATCAACCAGCTGGGCCCAGGCGATCCTTCCACCTCAGCCTTCCAAGTAGCCGGAACTATAGGTGCTCGCCACCATGCCTGGCTAATTTTTTGATTTATTGTAGAAATGAGGTCTTGCCAAGTTGCCTAGGCTGTTCTTGAACCCGTTGGCTCAGGCAATCCCCTCACCTTGGCCTCCCAAAGTGCTGGGATTATAGGCTTGAGCCACCATGCCCGGTCTATTTAGATGTTTCCAAGGCCTTTTCAACTCTAAAAGTTATATGATTCTGTGCTCAATAATATTTGTTTGTTTAAGATAGAGACTCATTCTGTTGCTCTGGAGGGGTGCAGTGGAGTGATCATAGCTCACTGCAGCCTTGAACTCCTGGGCCCAAGCAATTCTCCTGCCTCTGCCTCTCCAGAAGCTGAGACTACAGGTGCATACCACCAAGCCCGGCTAACTTTACTTTTTTTCAGAGATGGGAAGTCTCATCATGTTGCCTAGGCCAGTCTTGAACCCCTGGGCTCAAATGATTCTCCCACCTTGGTCTCCCAAAGTGCTGGGATTACAGGTGCGAGCCACTGCACTGGGCTTCAGTAAATTTTTAAAATGAAAATAAATTAATCTTTCTATAGGGGAGATGTCTTCCTGTCTTGGACCGGGTCTTACTTTGTTGCCTCAAACTCCTGGGCTCGAGCAGTCCTCCTGCCTTGGCCTCCCAAAGTGTTGGGATTATAGATGTGAGCTACCTTGCCCGGCTAAATAGTGTGATTTCTAGGTCTTTATGCTTGAAAAGCTTTATTTTTATTTTACTTTAGATTCAGGAGGTACACATGTGTGTTCGCTACATGGACATAATTGCGTAGTGGTGGGAATTGGGTCCCAGGTGGGCCCTTCTCCAGATAGTGAACATTGTACCCCATAGGAAGTATCTGAACCCTCGCCTCCTTCCCCTTCTTCCTGTCTTGGTGTCCCCAGTGTCTGTTATTTCCATCTTTGTGACTGTTCAGCCCCCACATATGAGTGACACGTGGTGCTTGGTTTTCTGTTTCTGAGTTGGATTACTTAGGATGATGGTCTCCAGCTCTATCCTTGCTGCTGCAAAGGACACAATTTCATTCCTTTTTGTGGCTATTAGAAACGCTGAGCTGGGCTCAGTGGCTCAGCCTGTAATCCTCAACCTTTGGGAGGCTGAGGTGAGTGGATGCCTGAGCCCGCGGGTTCGAGACCCGCCTGGGCAGGTGAGACCTCATCTCTACAATAAATAAAAAAAAAAAATTAGCCAGGTGTGGTAGCTTGCGCCTGTAGTTCCTGCTACTGGGAAGACTAAGGTGGAGGGATCGCCGGAGCCCAGCAGGTCGAGGCTGCGGTGGCTGGGAGCGGCCACTGCACTCCAGTCTGGGTGACAGAGTGAGACTCCAACTCAAAAAAAAAAAAAAAAAAGGAAACGCTGTATCCTCAATGCTGAACTACATTTGGGACCAGAAGAAGAGTCAGTTAATAAAAACTAAAATATTTTTAGAGCCTGAGTTATAGAGGAAGGTAATGGGTTGACCTGGGAGAGAATGAGCATTCTGTTACAAGAATGCTCTTAGGGGAAATGTTCTGTCTCTTGGTCAGAAACTGCAGGACACTTGTTGGTGACATTGGAGGAAATCCTGCTTTGTGTTGCAGTATGAACTATATGCCTTTTAAGGTCTTTCCCCCCCCCCCCACTGGTTTTAGATACCAGACTGCTTCAGAGAAGGTCATGTTCACACCCTTTTCCCCATTTGTAATTTACTCTTCATTTATAATTTAGAAAGGGACTTAGAAGCCTAGAACTTTTGATATCAGATTTACTTTGAGAAATCTTGTACTTAATTCAGTAGGGCACACGTGGAATTGCTGAATGACTGGAAACCTGTGTTTCTTTTCCATTAAGGGCTACCTACTGACTTCTGAAATATTGATAAGATTTAGTTATTTGACTTTAGAATCTTGCATACTGAAAGGAAAGCATCTTAAATTATCATTTAAAGCAGCAGATACTTTCATACTGTACCTTGGTTCTTTTGACCTTGAAGAGGAGGTTGTTGATGAGATTTTCAAAGATTCCATGTGGATATGAGCCATGGTAAGCACCCAGAATATGCGAGTGAAATCTATGTGGTAGTTGTGAATGTTATTCTTCCGGCAAATATTTATGGAGTGTGCCTGCCTGATGGGTTCTGTTCTAGATGCTGGGTATATTCAAGGTCTCTGCCCTCTTTTTTTTTGGAGTAGGAGTCTCACTCTGTTGCCCAGGCTGGAGTGCAGTGGCACAATCATGGGCACCGCAGCCTCGACCTGCTGGGCTCAGGCAATCCTCTCGCCTCAGTCTTCCGAGTACCTGGCACTACAGGCATGTACCTTGTCCAACTAATTTTTTAATGAAGAGTCAAGGTCTTGCGAAGTTGTCCATGCTGGTCTCGAACCCATGGGCTCAGGCATTCTTCCGGCCTCTGCCTCCCAAAGTGCCAGGATTACAGGCATGAGCCACCACACCTGGTGGTCTGCCCTCAAGAAGCTCATTGCTTATGTTGGGTTTATCATCATTGAGTTAATCTCTGACTTAAGTAGTATTGTGCTTTGGGAGAAAACGAGCAAGAACCAAAACATAGTGGATCTGTCACTGACTGGTTTGGCTATACGACTCAAGAACCTTGTTTTTAAAATAAATATGAAGATTTTCATAGTCTGGAGTTTGATATCTTGAGATAATTCTCTTTGTTTTCAATGAGATTAGTTTGTGCAGAAATATGAAATGTGATCTTACTTGGTTATTCAGGAGGAGACATTAGAATAGAAATAAGTTTAATTGGAAGATGTTTCTAGCTTTAATTTTCAGGATATTTAAAATTGAGGGGATCATTGACGAGTTACCTTGTCCTCTAAACATTTGACATCTATTTTTTGTAATAGAGTTCAGTGTCTTGCTTTTTTAAAAAAACATCCTAATTTATTACACATTTATTGATGACCTACACATTTATTGATGACCTACTATATATAAGGCACTGCTGTCCATTATGGATGATGTAAAGGTGAGTTTAGACACTTCCTGTCTTTTAAAATGTGAATATTTTTGTGCTGATCACTGAATATAAAGGAGAAGGCAACTGGGTGCGGTGGCTCAAGCCTGTATTCCCAGCAATTTGGGAAGCCGAGGTGAGAGGATTGCCTGAGCTTGGGTTCGAGATCAGCCTGAGCAACATGG
Organism: Carlito syrichta; assembly: GCF_000164805.1. Classification (NCBI taxonomy): domain Eukaryota; kingdom Metazoa; phylum Chordata; class Mammalia; order Primates; family Tarsiidae; genus Carlito; species Carlito syrichta. Next base: position 384,500 of record NW_007251283.1, read on the forward strand.
CAAGACCTTGTCTCTACAATAAGTCAAAAAATTAACTGACTGTGCTTAGTGGCACATGTCTGTGGTTCCAGTTTCTTGGAAGGCTGAGGTGGAAGGATCGTCTGAGCCCATCTAGTCAAGACTGTGGTGGCTGTGAGCGTGTCACTGCCCTCCAACCTGGGTGACAGAGTGAGACTCTGACTCAAAAAAAAAAAAAGTAATTCCAGCTCTTGGAAGGCTGAGGTGGAAGGATTACCTGAGCCCAGCAGGTCGAGGCTGTGGTGGCTGTGAGCATACCATTGCACTCCAGCCTGGGCAACAAAGTGAGACTCCAACTCAAAAAAAAAGAAAAAAAAAGAAAAAGGAGAAGGCGTGTACTGTGCCTATGGCCTAGCAGTATACATCTCAAGTAGAGTTGAGTAAAGGTGAAGGGGAGAAGGGCTTCTTTGCCTAGCAGAAGAATGTGCTTTTGGGTTTCAAATAGATGATTATGCGTGGATCAGATTTTTTATACGTTTTTAAACTTGTTGCCTTATTTCCAGCTTCAGAAATGCTTTATCTTCATTTTTGATTGGGCTTATTTGGTGATTGCGCTTTTAGCATTTTTCTCAATTTCCCAGCTCCTCTGCCAATTGGTATTGTAAATTGAGTACTGTTTTCATTGTCAGTTCTATTTTGCAATATGGATATTTGAAAAGTAGGTATATTACACTAGAAACATGCCCAATCAGTCAGGTAAGTGTGTTTACATTTCATCTTGTTTTGTAGCAGTAGGAAGGTTTTATAGGTTTTATAAGAAAGGAACAAGAACCGTTCATGAGGAAGGAATTTATAAGGCTCTTATATTTTAAAAGTAAGAATTATTCAGTAGTAGGGAATATTTTAACATTCTCAGATAATCTCAGTGGATTATCCCTCTGACCCGAAGCTGTTTTTTCTTCAGTTGACTCACAGCCAGCCTACTCTTTCTCTGTAAAAGTTGCACAGATGCTCATTCTCTTTACTTACTTTGATCTCTGCTTCAGAAGCTGTATCTTGCCTTAATGTTTCATTTAATAAATATTTGAGGCCGGGTGCAGTGGCTCATTCCTGTAATCCTAGTGCTTTGGGAGGCGAAGGTGGGAGGATAGCTTGAGGTTAGTAGTTTGAGACCAGCCCTGAGCAACATAGTGAGACCCTGTCTCTACCAAAAACATGTAAAAAATTTGCTGGGTGTGGTGGCTACTCGGGAGGCTAAGGCAGAAGGATCACTTGAGCCCAGAAGTTGGAAACTGTGGTAAGCTATAAACGCACCACTGTACTTCACTACAACCTGGGCAACAGAGTGAGACCCTGTCTCATAGATGGATGGGTGGATGGATGGATGGATGGATAGATAGATAGATATTTGAGTGGTGTTTATGTGAAAAGCAGTAACAGCGAGACACTGTCTTCTAAATAAATAAGTGGTTTTTATGTGAAGAGCAGTATACCGGACTATGGGAAATCAAAGAAGTATTAAATGTGGGCCCTGACCTTGAGAGGATTATCATCTCACTGAGGAGACATGATATGCACACAGTCATTCAGAAAAGATTTATTGAGTGTCTGCTCTACATTGTTGTTAAGAATCTCTGCCATGAAGGAGTTCACAGTCCAGTGGAATAATAAATGGCTTGTTCATTCGACTTAACATTTATTGGACCTGTGGACCCACAGACAAGTAAGACATAGTGCCTGGCCTAAAGTCCGTAAGTGGTGAGGTGAACAAGTCAATCAATAGTGATAGGGCAGCTCCTGAAACGCATTCACAGCTGCTCACTGTCTACTAGGTGCTGTGTACAGTTGTGAGAGAATAAGTGCAGAGCCCTTCACAGCTACAACTTTCTTATCTTCCCCTCAAAACAATCTTTTGTGCCTGAACCCAGGGACTCGAGACCAACCTAGGCAACTTGGTGAGAACTTGTCTCTACAACACATCAAAAAATTAGCCAGGCTTGGTGGCATGCGCCTCTGGTTCCAGCTGCTTGGAAGGCTGAGGCAGAAGGATCGCCTAAGCCCAGCAGGTTGAGGTGAGACTCCGACTCAGAAAAACAAGAAAACAGTCCTTTGCGGGAAATTTTTTTTTTTGATGACTTGAAAGATTGTGATGTGTCCTTACTTACTGAGGAATATGGTAGAGTCTGGTGTTGAACCCTAGGTGTCTTACACAGGCTTTCGGTCAAAAATGAACTATTACAAGACAGCAGGGCCTGTCTGATGAGTGATGCTAATGTCACCCCAGAAAGTGGGAGATTGTAGGCTAAAAGCAGGAGATATTTTGTAGAAGAGATGTGACATGGGTATTCTTGGATATGAAGAAATGACCTAAATGTCTCTGGAAGTACCAAAGAGGGAGACAGCAAGGTTTAAGAGATCATGTAATAATAATAATAATGATAATAATAATAGCTAATATTATTAATAATGGATATTGTGCTAAGTGATCGTGCGTGATCTCATTTAATTCTTGCAATTAATCTTATACACACTATTAATATCCTCATTTTACAGGTGAGAAGGCTGATGATAGAGATTGAATAATTTGCATAGCTTATAAAACTAGTAAGCGGTTGTCCTGGGGTTTGGATCCAGTTCTGTTTGACCCCGGAGCCTGAGTGCTTAACAGTAAGCTTGGCTGCATGGGACTGAGAGCCTCAATGAGAGCTCCCTGTTAGACCAGAGTTTACTAGTCCTCACCTAATTCCTCCATAGAACCTCTCTCTTTTTTTTGTCAGGTTGCCCAGGCTGGAATGCAGTGGCATGATCGTGTCTTACCACAGCCTTTACCTGTTGGGCTTAAGTGATCTTCCTGCCTCAGCCTCCTGAGTAGCTGGGACTACAGATGCATGCCATCACACTGGATAATTTTTTTTCATTTTTCATGAGGTCTTGCTATGTTGCCCAGGCTGGTCTTGACCTCCTGGGCTCAATATAGAACCTCTTTATCCTCGCTGTTTCCTCTGCTGGGGATACTCATCTCCTTTGTTTTATGCATTGCTGGCTCCTTCTTGCTGTTTAGTTCATAGCTTAAATGTCATCATCGGTGAAGCTCCTCTAGACCGTCATTTCAGAGTAGCTATTACTCGCCTTCAGTAACATCACCCTTTTACAATTCCTTTATATGGCTGGGCACAGTGGCTCAAACCTGTAATTCCAGCACCTTGGGAGGCCAAGGCGAGAGGGTTGCCTAAGCCCAGGGGTTCGAGACCAGCCAGGGCAACTTGGTGAGACCTTGTCTCTACAATAAATAAAAAAATAAGAGCTGGGTGTGGTAGCACTTGCCTGTAGTTACTGCTACCTGGAAGGCTGAAGTGGAAAGATCGCCTGAATTCAGCAAGTTGAGGCTGCAGTGGCCGTGAGCGTGCCTCTGCACTCTAACCTGGGCCACAGAATAAGACTCCGACTCAAAAAAAAAAAAATTCTTTTATATAATACTCATTACCGGTTATCTTAATCTGCTCAGGCTGCAATAACAAAATACCACAGTCTGGGTAGCTTATACATTTTTTTTTTCCTTTTTTCACATGTTCTAACTGGGTAGTTTATAAACAACGAAAGTTTATTTCTCATAGTTCTGGAGTCTGACAAGTTCAAGATCAAGGTGCCAGCAGATTCAGTACCTGGTGAGGGCTTTCTTCCTTGATGGTGCTGTCTCACTTTGTCCTCCCAAAGTGGAAGGACAAGGCAGCTCTCTGGAATTCTTTTTCTGAGTCAAGGTCTTGCTTTGTTGCCCAGGCAGGAGTGCAGTGGCACAATCACAGCTCACTACAGTCTAGAACTCCTGGACTCAGGCGATCCGCCCACCTTGGCTTCTTGAGTAGCTGGGGCTCCAGGCGTGTGCCAACACACTTCGCTAATGTTTTGTTTTTTTTTTTTTGTAGAGATGAGGTCTGTGTTGACCAGGCTGGTCTTGAACTACTAGGCTCAAGTAATCCTCTCACCTTGGCCTCCCAAAGTGCTGGGATTACAGGTGTGAGCCACCATGCCCAGCATAGGGCTTCTTTTATAAGAGCATCGATCCCATTAATGAGGACCACACACTCATTATCTAATCACTCATCTAAGGAGGGCACCTTCTAATATCACACTGGTGGTTAGGTTTCAACATATGGATTTGGGCAGGACACGAACATTCAGACCAAGCCCCTGGTGTTGCTCATGTTTACTTTTGCGTTTGCTGTCAGTCTCTTCCACCCTCCCTATTGAATATAAGCTTCATGAGAGCAAGGCCTTTTCTGCCTTCCTCCTTGTAGCCGCTGCTCAACCTTTAGAACCGGGCTTGGCACATTGCAGGCACTGAAACTCTTATGGAATGAATGTGTGCTTTGTTGCCTTTTTGTTTATATACTGTTCTTTGTTATTGGTGAGAATGATAACCTCACAGTTTATAGTGCATTTACGTAGATCACCTTAGTTGAGGTTTATGGGGGTGAGGTAAGGTAGTCATTGGTTATTATTATTCTACTTTATGGAAGAAGAAATAGATTTGCAGATATGGATAATGAATTTGTATTCAGTACCCAAGAGCTCTTTGTCCAGTGTTTATACCCTGCTTTAATTGGAAGCTTCCATCCCTGTTGTTCTAAGAATTTATTAGAATAGACGTTTGTAGCTCTTTTAGAGGTTAAGCTTGCTCCAGCAATGCCTATTTTGCCTTTGGTACATGCTCTGTGACCTTGAGCAAGTTGCTGAACTTCTCAGAGCCTCAGGTTTCTTTTTTGTAAGTAGTGATGAGAGTATCTGTTCTGCCTACGTCACTGTTTTTTAGGATTAAATGAGATAATTATGTAAAAGCTCTTTAAGAAATGACAAGATACTATCAAATGTAAAATATTTCTTTTAGTTGTAGAAGAAGATACTAAAGGGCTGGAACTGACTCATTCTACTATCTCTCACTTGTGACATGCTGATTGCTGGTTTACTTTTTTGTCTTTTTTTATCTGGAGCCTTGCCAGGAGAAGTGGGGGAGTTGGGTAAGAATGGGGAGAGTAGAGCAACCCTGGAGACCAGGGAAAGGTGACAGGGGACTCCTGGGAGAGCAGGGGGTATCTGAAAAGGGAGAAGGGAAAGCAGACCCGGAGCTCAGCCTCCTCCAGCCCTTGTTGGAGATGGGCAGGTGTGTCTGTGGTAGCCACCCACCTGGGCTCCTGTACCTGATGCATGTTTAGGGTTATGTAAACCTGCATGGGAAATGGTGTTTTACATCCTTATTTTCACTAACTTATAACTGACATTTTACATGTTCTTCAGTTATGAATATAGGCAACAAATCATAGTAGTAACAGGACCTGTGACCATCAGTGAAAATCAGATGTTTTCATACCACGTTATGGTTATTGCAGATATGTCAATATCTTTTACACTCACTACTACTTTGAAATTATAGTATCTGCTGGGCACGATGGCTCAAGCCTGTAATCCCAGCACTTTGGGAGGCCAAGGTGAGGGGATTGCCTGAGCCCACGGGTTCAAGAACAGCCTGGGCAACTTAGCGAGACCTCACCTCTACAGTAAATAAAAAAATTAGCCAGGCATAGTAGTGCGCACCTGTAGTTCTGGCTACTTGAAAGGCTGAGGCAGAAGGATTGCCTGAGCCCAGCAGGTCGACGCTGGGGTGGCAGTGAGCATGCCACTGCACCCCAGTCTGGGCGATGGAGTGAGACTCCAACTAAAAAAGAAAAATAAATTACAGTATCAGTGGATTTTCCACTAGATCTCGTTATCCAGTACGTAATAAAGTTTTTTAAAATTTATGTATGTTTAGTGTAACTGTGTTTTTTGTTTGTTTTTTTGAGACCGGGTCTCACCGTCGCCCAGACTGGAGTGCAGTGACATGATCACAGATCACTGCAACCTCAGGCTCCAGGCTCAAGTGATCCTCCCACTTCAGCCTCCTGAGTAGCTGGGACTACCAGCACATCCATCACACCTGACTAATGTTTTTATTGTTTGTAGAGATGCAGTCTCACTGTGTTGCCCAGGCTAGTTTTGAACTCTTGGCCTCAAGTGATCCTCCTGCCTCAGCCTCTCAAAGTGCTGGGATTACAGACGGGAGCCACTGCACTCAACCAGTTTAATCTAGTATAACAGTGTTTTAATATAGATTTCTGTTATAATCTTATGTATTTAAAAACTACTGTGAGAAGGAGTCCATGGTACAGAAAGTTGAAGCACCCTGATTTAGTAAGTCTTGGCATACCTTCTTTCATATCATATATGTGACTGAATATACGAAGGGTAACTGGTTTCTCCCGTCCTGTTAAGTGAAACTTCTAGCTCCACGAAGAGCTCTCTGTGGTAATTTTGGCGGCTTTTGACTCAGCAGTTGCTTATCCGGAACTCTAAATTGTCCATGCCTTTTGCTGCTTTCCTTTTCTTTCATTCTTTTGCTCTTGCTGCCCTAACTAGAGGGAGGAATAAAAGAACTACTCTGCAGGATGGACTCTGTGTTTCATTTGGTTCAGATAATAGGTGATTACAGTGTAATGTTGTCTCATTTGTGATGGGAACTTAGAGAGGCTTTAATAAGACGGCATTTGAATTGAATTCCCATGGTGGCTAGGCTAAGGGGAAGAGGTTCTAAACCAAGAGAACTAGGATATGGCATTCTGTGACTCCCAGGAGTTGCGAGCTGCACTGTGAGGGCTGAAACTTGTGTAAGGCCTGGGAGGGTGGGATTATCTTCCTTGGTGGTGGTCACTTAAATGTAGGCTGTAAACTAGCTTCTATTAGAATTCATCCAGTGGTGACTCACACCTGTAATCCCAGCACTTTGGGAGGCCAAGGCAGTAGGATTGCTTGAGCCCAGGAGTTTGAGAGTAGCCTAGGCAACATAGCGAGACCTCATCTGTATAGCAAATCAAAAAATTAGCCAGGCATGGTGGCACGTGCCTGTAGTCCCAGCTATTCGAGTAACTGAGGTGGGAGGATCATCTGAGCCCTGGAAGTCGAGGCTATGGTGAGCTGTGATCATGCCACTGCATTCCAGCCTGGGCACCAGAGTGGGAGCCCAACTCAAAATAAAATAAAATAGAATTCTTAATGTGATTTCTTAAAAAGACACGTTTCCTTTCTTTGGTACCATTTCTGAGGCTGTGGAGCACTTAAGGCCCTCGTCCTCCTTCAGGACCCACCTCGTCACGTTGTGGCAGTGCTTTCCCTCATGGGACCCTCACTGCTTCCCTTCATGTCTGCACTTGTACCCTGGATGTGACTAGAGAATAGCACGGCTGTGCTACCTGGCCTTCCCTGGCTTCATGACCAGGACACCGAGGGACTGACTAGCAGTCCACCACACTGACCCTTCACCTTCCTGGATGACAGTTTTACAACTTTGTCCTCAAATCTTCAGTAACCTCCTTTCCTTATTCTGAGTTCGTGACCTTATTTTGCTTGGAACATCACAGCAGTCCCGAAGAGACTTTCCGTAGGCTCCCACCCTCATCTCTCCTCTGCTTCCAGCGCCTGGACCTGTGGCCTCTGCCTTCCCTTCTGTTGTTAGGGAGGAGCTCTGCCCTGCCCGGCTAAGGTCCCCTGCCCGCTCGCCTGCTAAGTCCCACCTCATTTGCCTAATTGGTCTTCTCCTCCACACCATCAGCGTTTCTCTCCCTAGGGATGAGGTGCCAGTGTGTGGAGGGGGCCCTTTCTGACCCCCGCTCACTTTCTGTGAGTCCTTTGCCTCCAGCAGCTACTGTCCCATTTCTCAGCTACTTCTTAGAGCAGAGCTGCTCCTCTAGTTGTCTGATTTGTCTCAACCCTCAAAGTGTGATCCATAGACCAACGTATTGTCACCTGGGAGCTTTGTTGGAAATGCAGCCTGCCAGCTCCTCTTACTGAGTTAAATCTGCATATTAAGAGAGGACCCCCAGGTGACTAGTGTGCACATTAAAGCTGCAGAGCACTGGTCTGTGCTCACTTTCTCAAATCTTTCACTGCCTCTTAACACTTAATCAAGGGCAGGTGTAGTGGCTCAAGCCTGTAATCCCAACATTTTGGTAGGCAGAGGCAAGAGGGTTGTCTGTGCCCAAGTGTTCAAGACCACCCTGGGCAACTTGGTGAGTCCTTGTCCCTACAATACATCAAAAAATTAGCAGAGAATGGTGGCGCATGCCTGTGGTTCCAGCTACTTGGAAGGCTGAGGTGGAAGGATCGTCTGAGCCCAGCAGATCGAGGCTGTGGTGGCCATGGGTGTGCCACTGCACTCCAGTCTGGGTGACACAGCGAACCTCTGACTCAAAACATAAAAACAAAACCAAAAAACTTAATCCAGTCAAGTGATTGTTCCTTCTTGCCATCTGTTTTAATTGTACAATTCAATGATTTTTAGTAAATTTACCAAGTTATACAACCATCACCATAATCTAGTTTTAGAACATGAGGGATTGGTTTTTAAATTTAATTTTGTTTTATAATTAGGCAAAAACATTTCCTTGGTTCCACCATCGGAGCTATAAAACAAGGTTATGTTCAAAAAGGTCTTGCTTTCATTTCTGTCCACCCCCTCCCCCGGTTCCCTTTCTCTACTTATAATCTTTTATTTGTTTTTGACTTGTCCTTCTGTTGCTACGAGAATAAGATGACATTTGAGCAAAGATTTGAAGGAATTGAGGGAGCATACTGTGTATGATATTTTGCATCTTGTTTTTTTCTGCTTAATGATATATATTGGGTTCTTTCTGTGTTGGTAAAAAGAGAGCTTCTTTGCTCTTTCTTAAAATTGCTTTCTACTCCATGCTTTGAATGTATCATAATTTATTTAACCAGATTGCTCTTGACTGTTAATCCATTTTTAAAAATTATGAAGACTGCTGCAGTGAATAACCTCACATGTATGTTCTTTCACATGAGAGTGTGTGTGTGTAGCTCTTATATATTTACAGGATAAGTATTCAGAGGCAGTACTGCTGGGTCAAAGGGTAACTACGTATGTATTTTTGGTAGATATTGCCAAGGTGCCCTCCCTAGGGGTTGCACCATTTTGTACTCCCACGTACACGAGAGCACATGTTCTACCACAGCCTCACCAACACCAACAGGGTGTGTTGTCAAACTTTTACATTTGACCTGATGCATAAAGAATTTTTTTTGTTTGTTTTTCCCTTGTGATAAGCGTGGTTGAGCATTTATCTATATATTTAAGAGTGAAATGTATTTCTTTTTCCTTTAAATTGTCTGTTTCATTTTCCTTGCCTGGTTTTTCTAATTGGGTTGTTAGATTATTTATTTATTTTCAGAGTTAGATATCTTAATACTTGAAAAAGGAGCTTTTTGTTATATCAAATGATGAGCCTTTTTCTGTGATCTGAGTTTCTGAGTTATGGGTGTTTTCTTCCCAGTTTATCATTTGTCTTCTAACTTTGCTTGTGAGGTGGTGGTGGTGGTGGTGGTGGTGATGGTGGTGGTGTGTGTTTGCTATGAAGCATTTCATATTTTTTGTTGTTTTTAAAAATAAATTTTTATAGATTTTGAGCCAGTTTTATTTAGGTGTTAACCAATTGCCATTCTCCAGTGTTTAAATGAAAGAGAAAAGATTTGCACTTTAATATTTGGGAATTAAGTTTAACAAAGACTTTTTTGGAAGCAAGAAATGAAAATTGAAGTGTGCTATATCAATCTTGAGGGAAAGGGGGTGGGAAAGAAATGAAATGTACTATAAAAGAAGTTGATGGACTGTGATTCACTGTTGGGTTTTAGGGTTTAGCATACTCAGAGTATGTTATAATGTTAGGAATGTTTTAGTGTGCAAGTAAGAAAGCCTGCTCAAAATAACTTAAATTTTAAAGCAGTGCTTTGGTTTATGTCACTGAAAGTTCTAGAGGTAAGTTGGGCTTCAGGCATAGCTTGGTTGGGATACCAGCTATGGTTTGCTAAGATTCTCTTGATTCTGCTTTGTACCGTGCTTTAGCTTGGCTTAGGTGGCAAAACAGTGGCAAGGGTGTTAAGCTTCTCATCTCTGTAGCACATTAACTAGAATGAGAGCCAGTATCCAGGATGAGAAGAAATAGCTCTTCTAGTCAGTCTTTTGGAAGAAAAGGAAGATGATTTCATAGACGTCGTTGGCAAACTTTCTTCTTTGATTCATTGCCCTAATTGATTACTAGCCCATTCTTGTGGCCAAGGAAATATGTACCAGTTGATCCAGTCTTGGCTAACCCAGACATTCAGCATGGGGTTTGGGATTATGCAATCACCTGATTGCTCTGGAGACCACTCTGGAGCTGAGGTTGGAGATACCAAACCAGGGAGGGATCTATAGATAGATGCTGGGTAGGCAAATGAGAGGGGCAAGCTATGCTACATGGAGGGCCTTACACTGGGTTAGGTATCAGGAACTCAGGTGTAGTAGACACAGCTCTTTCCTTGAGAAGAGCACATGGTGAGGAGATGAGCCCTTACAGCAGAGGATACAACACACTGGAATTGGCACCTTGAGTGCAGCTTTGAGGTCAGGCACGGTGACTCACTCCTGTAATCCCAGCACTTTGGTGGCCAAGGTGAGAGGATCACTTGAGACCAGAAGTTCAAGACCAGTCTGAGTAACATAGTGAGACCCCACCTCTATATTAAAATAAAAATTAAAATATTAAAAAAGTGCTGCTTTGGCTGCATTGTTCTCATGCATGGTTTAGAAACCTGTCTTTTCTTTGCTATTGCTGTTTTGACCACTACGAATGTCTTCCTATCTTCTTCACACAGTAATGGGATTTTTTTTGTTTGAATCTCTCTTTCTCCCACTTGACTGTGACTCTTGAGGACAAAACCCGAGTCGTTTAAGAAATTTTTAATTTTAGACTCGGGGTACACATGTGTGTTTGTTACGTGGACATATTGTATAGTGGTGGGGATTGGGTCTCAGGTGGCTCATTGCCCAGATAGTGTACATTGTACCCCACAGGTAGTTTCTGAACTTGAAGCCCCCTCTTGACTTCCCCCCTTATTCATGTCCCTAGTGTCTATTATTTGCATCTTTGTGACTTTTTAGCTCCCGCATGAGAGTGGGAACATGGTGTGTTTGAAAACCCATGTCTTGTGCATCTGTATCCATCACAGTGCCTATACATAGTAGGCATGTTGTGTTCGTGTTGAAATGAATGAATTGGTTGAAATTATAGTTCTCCAAAGGACTTGAATTACTGAGAGAATCTTTCAAAGTCCCTTTCACAAGCTGAAATGATTTGTGTTAGTTACTGAAGCTCACAGAGGCAGGCTTGGCAGCCAGTCACTGCTATGGTTTGAATATTTATCCCCTCCAAAACATGTTGAAATGTATTTGATGTGGGACCTTTACAAGGTGATTAGGCCATGAGGGCTCTGCCCTTCTGAATGGATTAATTCCGTTATTGAGGGGGTGGGTTCCTTAGTACAAGACTGGGTTTAGTAGAAAAGCAAGTTTGGCCAATTTTCTCTCTCTGTGTTATGCCCCTACCTTCTGCCATGGGATACTCGCCAGATGCTGGCGCCATGCTCTTGGACTTTGCAGCCTCCAGAACTGTGCACCACATAAACTTGTTTATAAATTAGTCTGTGGTATTCCGTTACAGCAGCAGAAAATGGACTAAGACAGTCACAGCCTCGAATCTTATGCTGTTAGAACTCTTCTGGGCTAACCCAGGAGAAAACTCTGTCTAGTGTCTTAATTACCTGAAGCTCGCTTTGTTCGGAAGTTGTGTCTTTCTTATCCTGGCGTCCTAGGAAAAAAATGCTTACACGCTTCCTTTTGGAAGAAAGCGGCTTTGCTGCTACCCCTTCTTCTTTCCAGTTAATTATAGGAATTGCACAACTCCTTACATTGCTCTTTTTTTCTTCTGGATTCTGGAATAGGTAGTCATGTAGTTAGCAAGACTGAGGGTGACATTAGCTCAGCTAATTAAAAATGATGGGTGTTCTGCGCAGGGCTGTCCTTGATAAGGCAGCAGTTTGAGTTTCCCACAGAGCTCAGAGTGGGACACAAGTTGGGCTGGAAATGCTTCACAGAGTTCTGCCTGGGAACGCCGCAAGTACAACACTAGACCAGGCTCTAGCCCATTTGCCACTTCTGGCATCCCTTTGTAGCCTCTTCCCGTAGACTCCTGCTACCTTTCTCTGTCTTCTTGTGGTCATACACAGATTCCTGCTACATCTGCTTGTTGAAGACTCCAGTACCTGACTCACAGCCTTCTTTTCCACTCCAGTTCCTGTCATCACCTTGGGTGCTTTCATCTCCACTGCGTGACCCATCAGGCACCTTGGCAGCTTGTTTTCTTGGCTGCCATGTCCACTCCACTAGTCTCTTCTAGTCTACCCTGGCACTGTCTCCCACAGTGACATTCTGGTTCTTATCATTGACTGGAATGGTTTCAAATCCAAATTCACTAATTTAGAATAGAAATGGTTGTCCTTCTCCTGCAGCATAGCCTGACCTTGCTCCCTCTGCTCTAATTTATTTCGGATTCTGGTTCCTCAGCTTCATGTCACCAAATCGACCACCATGACACCACTCGGACCACAACTTCCTTGACCTCTCTGCAACATTTGATACAATTGGTCATCTCTTGACTGAAATATTCCTTGTCTTGACACTTCGATCCTGACTGTCTTGCTGCCTTTCTGGCCCACATCTCTCTGGCCACTCACTACTTCACTTCCTTTGCTGGCTCCTTTTACTCTGCCTAGTCTTTAATTGTTGGCTTTTTTTTTTTTTTGAGTTGGAATTTCACTCTTGTCGTCCAGGCTGGAGTGCAGTGGCATGCTCACAGCCACTCCAGCGTCAACCTGCTGGGCCCAGGTGATCCTTCTGCCTCAGCCTTTCAAGTAGCCAGAACTACAGGTATGCGCTACTATGCCTGGTTAATTTTTTGATATATTGTAGAGATGCGGTCTCGCCAAGTTGCCCAGGCTGTTCTTGAATTCGTGGACTCAGGCAGTCAGTCCCCTCACTTCGGCCTCCCAAAGTGCTGGGATTACAGACTTGAGCCACCATGCCTGACCTTTTGACTTGTTTTAATGACTCAGTTCTATTTCCTTTTCTTTTCCTTTATAAGTTTCTGCTGTATCTGACGTTATATTTGCCTTTTGTTCTTAAAATTGTGTTTATGCCTTTTCTTGCTGTTTAATGGTATGTGCAAGGCTGTAGAATTCCCTCTAAGTATTGCTCTACTAGACTTCCATACATTAGATATATGGTAATAGTCATTGTGGTAATTATGATCACATTTAGACCTAAATGTTTTGTTATTTCCATTTTTATTTCCTCTTTAACCCTAGAGTTTCTAAACAGGCAATTCCTATTTATGCTGTTTAACTTTTAAAAAATTGATTTACTTTCATTGTATATAGAATATGTTTTTATGATAATGATTATTTGCAAGGCGATGAGTCTTTCTTTGTGACCTAGTTAAAATATTACATGTGGTTTTGTTTTTTTTTTGAGTCAGAGTCTCACTCTGTTGCCCAAGCTAGAGTGTAGTGGCATGCTCATAGCCACTGCCACCTCGACCTGCTGGGCTCAGGCAGTCCTTCTGCCTCAGCCTTCCAGGTAGTTGGAACCACAGGTAGGAGCCACCGTGCCCGGCTAATTTTTTGATTTATTGTAGAGACGAGGTCTTGCTATGTTGTTCAGGCTGGTCTTGAACCCCTGAGCTCAGGTAAACCTCTCACCTCCGCCTTCCAAAGTATTGGGATTACAGGTGTGAGCCACTGGGTCTGGCTCCATGTGTTTTTAAGAGAACGTATATTTTCTATTTGTTATTTGCTGAAGGTGATATATCTGTATGTTTGATCAAGTTTGTGGTGCTATTCACATCATCCATATCATTACTATTTTTGTAACTGCCTTATCAATCTCTGATAGATCTGTTAAAATATCTCATTGTGATTCTGGACTTGACAGTTTCTCTTTGTGTTTACTTTATATTAAGTTCAGAATTGTTACTCTATGGGTTGTTCTTTTGTGTTGGTATACTATACCCTTCGTTATCTCTGTTTTTATTTGCCTTAAATCCTATTTTGTGGGTTGGACAGTTTATTTTTGCTACTATTTGCACGAATGTGTTTATATCTTTTGTTTTCAGCTCCTCTTTGTAGTTTTGTTTCCGATGTGTCTTTTTTTTTTTTCTTGAGTTGGAGTCTCACTCTGTCGCCCATACTGGAGTGCAGTGGCCGCTCCCGGCCACTACAGCCTCAACCTGCTGGACTCCAGCGATCCTTCCGCCTCAGCCTCCCAACTAGCCGGAACTACAGGCGCGCGCTATCATGCCTGGCTAATTTTTTGATTTATTGTAGAGATGAGGTCTCGCCAAGTTGCCCAGGCGGGTCTCGAACCCGCAGGCTCAGGCAATCCACTCACCTCAGCCTCCCAAAGGTGCGGGATAACAGGCTGAGCCACCGAGCCCGGCTTCCGATGTGTCTTTTGGTTCTTCAGTGCTTTCTCATTGTCATCACGAGATTTTCTTCTCCTTTGCTTCACTCCTTCCCCCACCTATTTGCACTTTGTCACCAGTCCCTATTGATTTTCTCTCTCAAGTGTGTCTTGAATCCATTTGCTTCTGTTTACACTGCCCCCACTAATCTCACCTGGGCACTGTGTAGCCGTGACTGGTTTCCTTGTCCACTTCTGTTCCCTGTAGTCTATTCTCTATAGAGCAGTCAGTGATCTTTAACAATGTGAATCTGTCACTCTGGGGCTTGAAATACTTCAGTGGTTCCTGTTGCTTTTAGCAGGAAAAACCAAATGATTAACACAGCTTACAAGGCCCTGCACAAGCTAGCCTTTGCCTGGCCCATCAGCCTCTCTTCCCTTCACCACAGCTTTCTGACTCACTGGCTTCCTTTTAATTCCTCAAGCCTGCTCCTTTCTTGACACAGATTCTTCTTGTGTGCTGTTTCCTTTGCTGGAATGTGCTTCCGCTGCCCCCCCCCCCCACTCCTTGCCCCTTTACCTGTTTAACTTCTCCTTCAAATCTCAGCTCATATGTCATTTTGTCCAAGTCTTTTACCGTGATCCCCAGACTAGGTCAGGTCTCCCACTATCTTCTGCCAGGTCGTCTCTAGAGCATGCCATGATAGTAATTCAGTAATTAGAAGTTGCAGTTTAATGTCTCTTTACCTCCCACCCACCAAACTAGATTGTAAGCTCTAGAGGGTTGATTTTTACCTGATTAATTGCTGAATTCCTTCTGCCTACTAGCTCAGAGCCTTTGTTGCATTATAGGCACTCTGTAAGTATTTGAATGAATTTCTGAATGTATATAAGAGACTTTGTCATTTGCTTATTGACAGTGGGCAGATTGCTGTAGTAAACATTGTCTTGTATGTAGTATTTGGTTAAATATTTGGTTACTTTTTTTTTTTTTGAGTTGGAGTCTCATTCTGTCACCCAGACTGGAGTGCAGTGGCTGACCTACTGGGCTCCGGCGATCCTTCTGCCTCAGCCTTCCAAGTAGCACGCTACCACGCCCGGCTAATTTTTTGATTTATTGTAGAGATGAGGTCTCGCCAAGTTGCCCAGGTGGGTCTCGAACCCGCGGGCTAAGGCAATCCACTCACCTCGGCCTCCCAAAGCGCGGGATTACAGGCTGAGCCACCGAGCCCGGCCTGGTTAAATATTTTAAATGAATCAATCTCTTGCTTGATCTTTCTCATCTGTGTCTGGTGAGAGGCATTTAACAAATGGCAGGCTGTTGTGTGTACCCACATTTCTTGATACCATATTCCTATTCCGCACTTCCCATGCATGTCTTCCTTACCTGACCTGAGCACTATGACAGACAGGTAGAGGCATGAAAGAAACCTGAGAACTTTAAGAGGTTTTCTTCAAAGGAAAGTCGCTAGTCATTCAAATCAGTAAATAAGTTTCCCATGTGGGAATTTTTCCCTGATTGGCAGCAGTAAAGAGTGAGGACTTTTCCCTCTAAAGATTAAAAGTAGGGTATGCTTACTGTAGAAAAGGAAAAAGGTCAAGGAAGAAAAAACTGTATGACACAGCTGTTAGTGTTTTGGGATTTCCCGTCAGTCCTTTTTGGTACTCATAGTTTAAGTCCCTAGTACCTAGTGTTGTGCCTGGCGCCGTGTAGATGTTCATTACTTAGAGAATGAACCTAATGTGGTTTTGCAACTTTAAAATTGCCGCAGCTTCCTAATGTGGCATGTACATAAGCATTGCTTTTTGTTTATGGTGTTCATAACCGATTTTAGAGTACTAAACTTTTTTTTTTTTGAGTTAGAGTCTCACTCTGTCACCCAGACTGGAGTGCAGTGGCCCCTCCCGGCCACCACAGCCTCGACCCGCTGGGTTCTGGCGATCCTTCCGCCTCAGCCTTCCAAGTAGCTGGAACTACAGGCGCACTACCACGCCCAGCTAGTTTTTGATTTATTGTAGAGATGAGGTCTTGCCAAGTTGCCCAGGTGGGTCTCGGACCCGCGGCTCAGGCAGCTAAACTTTATATTACTTCTAATAATGTAATATATGTTTAAGAATGAGCCTATTAGATCATTGTAAAAAGTTGTTTGGGCTAAATATGTGGGAGTCACCTGTGACTTCCTTGTTTTATTCAATCTTCTTCCAATCATTCAGTAAATCTCGTTGGCTAGGCCTCAAAGTATATCCAGAGTCTGGCGTCTGGCCTCTTCCCGTTCCCGCCACTGCCGCCGTCGCCCGTGTTGAAGGAGGTTTCCTCCCTCACTCTGGATGAACGCAGTGGTCCCCAGCTGGCTGCCTCTGTCAGCCAGAGAGACCTTTCCAGCAATATAGGTCAGGTCAGATTTCTCCACTGCTGACGACTTTCTCATGCGTTTCCATGTCACTCAGAATGAGGTCTAAATTCCTTCTCGTGAGCCCAGTGCTTTCTCCTTCCCCAGATCCCCAGTGTGATTTGCCGCTGTTCCCTTCTTACTGCTTCCATTCCGTTCTGTGTGGAGCAGCCACATCCCTCCCCCGTGGCCCCAGCGTCCTTGCAGGTGCTCTCATCCCTCCTCCGGAGCCCTTTGCTGAGCCCTAGGGCTGGCTCCCTCCCTCTGCAGGTTTCTGCCCAACTGTGCGCTGTCCAAGAAGCTTTCTGTTGCCCCTGCTCGGAGAGGCACTGCCATCACTCTTCAGCCTCAGTCCTTCCACTCCCGTCTCCTGGCTGATTTTTCTTTATAGTCCTTGTTACTCTCTGCTACTCCTTTGATGACTTGTTTGCTGCTAGTCCTTCGTAGACTCTACAAGAGAAGGGATTTATCTGTCTTCATGAGACCCTGGTGTCTTAAAACATGCCTGGAGCATATAGTAGAATTCAGTAAATATTGGTTGAGTGGTTAGTGAAAGAAATTTATCTCAGGAACCTTAGTGGGAAAGTCTTCATTGAGGACAAAGGTATTATGACCTGCTGTAGGCCAATTAAAAAAATATATGTAATATGTTTACATGGTTCAGAATTCAAAGAGCATGCAATGAAAAGTCCCTCGGCCTGTCCCCCGACACTTTGAAGTAACCAGTGTTAAATTCTTGTATGTTTATCCAGAGGCAGCTTATGGTCCAGCACACAGAATCCCAGATATATTCCTCCCTCCTTAAATGCAGGTTTTAGCATCTGCACTGTTTTGCACCTTGTTTTTGTTTTGTTTTATAAAATATGCTTTGAGATTGTTCTTTGTCAGTGAAGACATTTTTGCATAAAAAGTAGCTTTCTTTATGTAGTGGGTGCACAATATCCATTGTATGAATTTGTCACAGTTCCCCTTTTGATGGATATTGATGTTGTTTCCAATCTTTAGCTATTACCAACTATGCTGCAATAAATGACCTTGTACATATACCATTTTGCCATGTTGCTATTACATCTGAGAACAAATTCCTGAGCACAATTGCTGGGTCAAAGGACATGTCATTTGCACTTTTGATAGACAGTCAGATTCCATTTCAAGGATTGCACTAATTTTTACCTCTGACACAGTGTACTATTTTTTGATATTTGCCAGTTTGACAGATGCAAAATGGTCTAACAGTGGAGTTTTTGTGTGTTTCTTGTGTTGTTTGTTAAGCATAATTTCATATATTTGAGAGCCATTTGTATTTAAGTGAATTGTCTGTGTCCTGTACCCATTTTCCTACTAGATTTTGGTCTTTTTAAAAAATGGACAGGAGTTCTGTTTTATGTAAATCATTTATTTATTTATTTATTTATTTATTTTAGAGAGATGGGGTCTTTCTGTGTTGCCCAGGCTGGTCACCAACTGCTAGGCTCAAGTGATGCTATTGCCTCAGCCTTCTAGTAGCATTGGCGGGAATTGCAAGTGGGTACCACTGTATGTGGCTTTTTATGTAAATTAGCCTATCACCTGTGGTCTGAGTTGCAGACATTTTATTCTACTTGTTTTCTTCTGATTTTGCTCATAGTGGTTTTTCCTAGATACAAATTTGATTTTTTTTTTTTTTTTGAGTTGGAGTCTTACTCCGTCACCCAGACTGGAGTGCAGTGGCATGCTCCTCCTGGCCACCACAGCCTCGACCTGCTTGGCTCCGGTGGTCCTTCTGCCTCAGCCTTCCAAGTAGCCGGAACTATAGGCACGTACTACCATGCCTGGCTAATTTTTGATTTATTGTAGAGATGAGTTCTCGCCAAGTTGCCTGGGTGGGTCTAGAAAATTTGATATTTTTAGACAACCTTAATAGTTTTTTTCTTTTATGGCTACAGGTTTGGGGTTTTACGTAACTCACCTAACTTTATTTTTTAAAATTCCCATGGTTTCTTCTTGTGCTTCTGAGGCTTCATTTTTACATTTGATATCTCTTTGGTACTGGCTAGACTTATTCTGGTATAAGATGTGAGATGGAGTTTTGCCAATTTTTGTGGGGACCAATCTTAGGATTTTTTGATCTCTGTGTCTTGTTTGGAAAATAATTTGTCAGCTGTTTTGTGCTGAGCTCTAAGTGCAGACCGTATCCTGTATACTTTTCACTTGAAGACGTAGTTGTCTTCATCTTACCAACGTTGACTTGAAAACAACAATTGAAATATAGCCTATCAGTGAGCATTGTTTTAAAACAACTTTTGTGGAATTTTCAGTTAGTGAATGAAGATTGATAAGCTTACTAATAATAGATGTAGAGATAGCTCATTAACATTGTACCTGCATTTAAGGAACGTGTTTAGTAAATTATATGAAACTTAAAAAAAGGGATTATTCTATTTTATTTGAGTGAGTCATGTTTGAGGTCCCTTATTCTCTTGATTAATACCTGGTAAACATCAGACTAATAGACATTGGGGCTATGGGAGTTGATTCTCTTTTATGATTAATTAATTAATTTTTATAGAGTTGAGGTCTCATTGTGTTGTCCTGGCTGTTCTCAAACTCCTGGGCTCAAGTGATCCTCCTGCCTTGGCCTCTCAAAGTTGATTCTCATATGGCTATATTTCTTATACCCTCATGGGCTGTCGTCTTACAGAATGGAAGTTTCGAAGTTCTTGGCTATAGTGATAAGAGGGTGGTTTTTTTGTGTGTGTCACCTGCATCAAATCAATGAGGGTCCTTCACTGCTTTTGCCCTTCTCTTTTTCTGTGCCACTTAGCCTGGCCTTTTGTGTCGTTCCATCTCTGCAGTTGCCATTGTCACCATGTGGCTGCCTTGCCCAAGATTTGTAATGGCTCGCTTTAATAGCAGGACATCCAGCTGAGCCTAGTGAGTTAGTTAGCCTCCCAATGGCTCTCCTGAATCTCTCCATCATCATTTTTCATGATGTGCTTCTCCCTCGCAGATATTGAACTAACTGAGCTGACACCATAGTTATCTCTACACACTTGTTTTGTTTCTCTCACTCTTTTCTCGTGTCTTTCCATGTCTTTCTGCTTGTCTATACCATTGCCTAGGTATTTTACTTTTTACAGAAACTGTCAGACTTCAGGAACTTTGAAAAACATGGTTCTTGTCCCAGCTTCTTCAGTGCTGGACCCAGGTATCCTCATTTTTTTCAGTATGAGTTGGTACCTTTTGTAGGGTGGTGGAGTTTGAGATCTGTATATGTGGAGTGACATGGTTTCATATCTGTGTTTTTAGATCTTCGTGAATTCCTTGTGGGGATGGGTCACGTTGATGCGCCTCTTCCCTTATAGCACCAGGATCTCCTCAGAACTTGTGGAAATGAAGGTTCTGGGGCCCCACTCTTGACCAACCGAATCAGAACCTAAGGGAGCCCAGCAATCTGTTTTAACTAGCATGCCGGGTGATTCTGATGGGCTAGTTGGAGAACCACTACCTTATAGGATCCGGTTCAGGGTTCGCCTCACAGTGAACTCTCGGTAAAAGTGCACTGGCTATTTAACTTGTAGAGTATAGTAATAGCCATTGATTAATTTGTGTCTCATCATGGCTCCCATTTATTAAATACCTTACTCTGTGATAGGTGCTTTAACATGCGTTGTCTCTTTGGACCTCACAAATACTTTGCAGAAGCGGGAATTGTGTTTCCCACTTTATATATAGTTGAGAAAGGGGAGTCTGAGGAATGTAGTAACTTACCAAGGCTGCACAACTGGTCCGTCAGACTTCAGAGCCTGTGCTCTTTCTAGCACCTCACCCTGCTTTTTATGTAAACCCTTGCTGCCAAAGAATACATGTGACTGTGGGCTGTCATATGGTCACAATAAATGGTTGTGGCTGGGCATGGTGGCTCACACCTGTAATACCAGCACTTTGGGAAGCCGAGGCAGGAGGATTGTTTGAGGCTAGGAGTTTGAGACCAGCCTGGGCAACACAGCAAGCCCCTGTCTCTACAAAAAAATTAAAAAAAAATTAATTGCTTGAACCCAGCAGGTTGAAGCTGGGGTGAACTGTGATCCTGTCACTGCCCGTTAGTCTGGGTGACAGGCTGAGACCCCACCTAAAAAAAAAGGTGGTAATACCTGTATTTCTAGATTTTCTTCATTGTATACTTGATCTACCCATTAAGCAGCAACCTTTCAGCTTTTTAACAACATTAGAAACACAGACTGTTTTCCCGTGTTTCATTGATTTACAGCGTGTCAGAGATGAGGAGGTAAGGAGGCCTTTGGGATCATTGTCCAATCTCTGCGTTTGCACATATGCAGCTGTCCCACTATGTGTGCTACTCAGTATTTTGTATCAGAAGTTAACTTATACTTTCATTGAGGTGCACACTGGTATACCATACAACTCTAACTCTGAATATACAACTTCTAAAAATTACGCTAGCTGTAGTCTCGTAAAATCATAATTGGTTGGAAAAGTAATTTTGCTGGCTTGCCTTTGCCCTTCCTTCTCTTCTTACTTTCAAATCTCCTCCTCATATTTGTACATAGATACATTTTTGGACAGGCAACTAAATAGAAAAATTACTTTTAAATGCCTTGTTAGCAATCAAATGCTCATTTCCTTGCTCACGCACTGCCGTCCTTGGCGTGCATACATTTAGCAAATGTAACTTCATGCTGTTTACTTAATAATGATCATAGCTAGTACTTACATAGCACTTATGTTGTACCAGGCACAATTCTAACCACTTTACATATTTTGATCCTTTAGTCCTTTACCACTGCCTGTCGTAGTGTCCCTGTTTTCCATTTGTGGGATGATGGTATGGACAGGAGATGGCTTGTCTGAGCTCACAGGACAGAGCCAGAGTCAAACTCATTATGCTGGCTCCAGAGTTTGTGCTCTTAACCACTCTTCAGAGTGTATTGCAGGTTTTCAACCCAAGCCTTTTCCATAATGTGTCACTTTACTCTTTGGAAACATTGTATATTTTTTATTATTATTAATTTAGGGTCTGCTGTGCTGTCCAGGCTAGTCTCAAACTCTTGGCCTCAAGTGATCCTCCCAATTCAACCTCCCAAGTGTCTGGGCTTACAGGTTCGTGCCATTGCTCTGGTTTATTATTTTTGTTTTCCCAGGTTAGGGACCATGTGGAAGATGAGATTGATGTGTGAGTTCACACAGAGAAATAACTCAGGTCCTTTTAAAGAATTACATAACTAGGCTGTTGGTCAAGAGTTCAGGCAGAGCAGTGCATCCACGGTGAAGGCCGATGACCTCTGGAGTGGGGCAGTTCTGGGCTTGATGACCAGCCTCCACTCAAACTGGAACAGCCCTGCCTGGCTTTCTGTGCTCTCGTCGTGCAGTTCCTTCTCAAGTTCTTGAGTGTGCCGTGGTTTCTTGCTTCCCGGTGTTCATACACATGGTTTGGGGTCCAGGATTTTGTGAGAACAGCACAAGTACTTGGTTGGGACTTGCTGTGGACAACAAGAAAACTCAGGGACACTGAGTTATTGTGTGTCTCCAGGTGTTTAAGGACAAATCTTGCTGCAGTGCTCTACGTGGGGAAGGGTCAGAAGATCTTTCCATGCCTCTGTGAAGACTGACTTCTTGTTTGTAGCCATAGCTACAAATATTGTGGGAGGATGGAGGGGTAGAAGGGTGTGGGAGGAAGGGTGCTGATATTTGAAAATGAGAAGGAGGCTAGGCGCAGTGGCTCAAGCCTGTAATCCCAGCGGTTTGGGAGGCTGAGATGAGAGGATTGTCTGAGCCCATGGGTTCAAGAACAGCCTGGGCAACTTGGTGAGACCGCATCTCTACAATGAATAAATAAATAAATAAATAAATAGCCAGGTGTGGTAGCGTGCGCCTGTACTTCTGGCTGCCTGAAAGGCTGAGGTGGAAGGATCGGCTGAGGTTGACGCTGGGGTGGCCGTGAGAGTGCCACTGCATTCCAGCCTTGGCGATGGAGTAAGACTCCAACTCAAAAAGAAAATAAAAGTGAGAAGAAGGAGAAGAGGCCTGCTGGCATTTGGAGCTTTTAGCCTTGGTCGTATTCAAATGGACCAGCAAGCTGAGGGCTGGCCTGCATTTCTTAGCTTTCCATGTCTATGCAGCCTGGTTTAAAATTGCTGCCTGTTTCCATCGTCTTTCTTGTCTTTGCACACAAAATTTTGCCTATATCCCCCTGGCCAGAATGTTATTGGTGAGCTGGATGACAGAGGGAGCTTTGGAAAGAGCTATGGGCATAGGCTTTGGCCTTAGTTGGTGAGGACATAGCCAGGTTGGGAACTTTGAACTATTAGAGGCAAGCAACTTGTTCTCCCTGTTCAGTTGCTGTCTCCTGCAGAATGCTGGTGGCAGTTGGAACATACCTGTGAGATTTGCTCTAATCAGATGAGTGTCATTGGGTTTATCCTAAACTTAATGAATTTTGCAAAGTCTTTTATTTCTTTGCTGTGTTATAAATAGTATAACAGTTTCAAGCTGTGACTAGTTACCACTGTCTGATGTAGAAGCAAGGAGACCACAGGTGAAAGGAAAAGAAATGAGAACTGAGGACTCTGGGTTAGGTTACTTACGTGCTTTTTCCAGAGTTTTCTGGGTATGGTATACTTACAGTGAATAAGACCAGAGCTCTGAGTTTAGCTGTGGTGTGAGTTGGCTATATTATTTTAGGTGGTTTACTTTTTTTGGCCTAAATTGCAACATCTTGAGAGCAAATGTGACTTTTTTAAAAAGTGCCACTCTATCGCTATTTGTCCTCCTCTGATTCCATGATGTAAGACTGATATTACCTACTTCCGTATAAGACCATTGTATAAATAAATAGGTTACAGAATTATTCATCTAATCTACTTCTTTGTGAATAGCTTTATATTTAACTTTTAAAGCTGGTGGTTGCAAGATTTTAGTATGTGTTTTACATTATATGAGATAACGAATACAAAGTCCTTGGCATAGAGCGCAGCAGTAGCAAATGTGCAGTTGTTGACAAGTGTTAACTTCTGGATTGTGGAGATTTCAGCCTTCAGCGTAGCGCCCGCTGTTCAATTCTAAATGGGTTGGCCTGCTAGCCTACATTTTTAATACACTGCTGTTCCTCACTGAGACAACGCACATGCCACCTTCCGTGTCTAGCCTAATGTTTTTTTATTTGGGGCCTCAAGATTTTAACTTTTAAATGTGAAAATATTAGTGCTTGAAAACAAATTTCACTGTGTGACCTTTTTAGCTATTTCTGCTAGATTACGTGTAATTTAGAATTCAGTTTTCTTAGACTCTCAAGAAGCACATAAGTTGTGTTTTTTTCAGAGACAAGGTCTCCCTCTGTTACCCAGGCTGGAGTGCAGTGGTGCGATCATAGCTCACTGCAGCCATGACCTCCTGGGCACAAGTGATCTTCCTGCCTCAGCCTCCCAAAGTGCTGGGATTATAGATATAAGCCACCATTCCTGGCTGAAGAACATAAAATTGATGATCAATTCTCAGTTCAATCTTTATGACAAAGTTGTGGATTCATGTTTTAGATTACATTAGAGGAAAAACAAGGGGGTAAACTTGGAGCAGATTGCATTTCCCAAAGAAAATTTAGGGAATAGCCGAGCTCGGTGGCTCAGCCTGTAATCCCGCGCCTTTGGGAGGCTGAGGTGTGTGGATTGCCTGAGCCCGCGGGTTCGAGACTCGCCTGGGCAACTTGGCGAGACCTCATCTCTGCAATAAATCAAAAATGAGCCGGGCATGGTAGCGCACGCCTGTAGTTCTAGCTACTTGGAAGGCTGAGGCGGAAGGATCGCCGGAGCCCAGCAGGTCGAGGCTGTGGTGGCCAGGAGCGGCCTCTGCACTCCAGTCTGGGTGACAGAGTGAGACTCCAACTCAAAAAAAGAAAGGAAAACTTAGGGAAGCATTATCTTTATTTACCACTGTAGCGAAATAGGTGCCCACCATGAACTGTTCTAACATTATCTAACATTATCGTGCTAGTTGAGAGTAAAACAAAAGAACTAGCCATGGCTTCCTCATCTATTGTTTGAATAGTTGACTTCCTTAAATAATTTTCTTGGCCTTTCTCCTCTCAGTGATATCACTCATGCTGCAGAAACATGAGTAATACACTTCCATGGTCCTAATTGGTGTGAAACTTATGATCTGGCCCATTCAAAATATATCATCACCTGTTGGTGATCCATCACCCTCACTCATGCATTTGCTTGATGTGACAGTTAGCTTCCTTTTAGGCTGAATTTTACTGTTCACCAAGACATGTTTTTCTGTGACCCTGTACTAGACTATAATGTGCCTTTTTTTTTTTTTTTTTTTTTGAGAAAGCAGGATTTATTGAGAGGACAGAGAAGCTCCCACAGTGGGAGGGAACCCGAAGGGGTTGCCCCATAATGTGCTTTTGTTTTTTGTTTTATTTTTTTAGAGACAGCATCTTGCTATGTCACCCAGGCTAGAGTGCAGTTGTGTGATCATAACTCACTGCAGCATCGAACTTCTGGGCTCAAGTGATCCTCTCACTTTAACCTCCCAGGTAGCTAAAACTACAGACATACACCACCACTGTGGGCTCATTTTTTACTTTTTTTTTTTTTTGAGTCGCAGTCTCACTCTGTTGCCCAGGCTGGAGTATAGTGGCATGCTCCAGGCTACTACAACCTCTGCCTGCTGGACTCAGGCAGTCCTTCTGCCTCAGGCTTCCAAGTAGCTGGAACTACAGATGCGCATCACTGCCCCTAGTTAATTTTTTAAAAAAACTTATTGTAGTGATGAGGTCTTGCCGCGTTGCCCAGGCTGTTCTCAAACCCTGGGGTCAGGCAGCCCTCTTGCCTCTACCTCCCAAAATGCTGAGATTACAGATGTGAGCCATGGATTTCATTTTTAAATTTTGTGTGAAGATGAGGTCTCGCTGTGTTGGTCAAACTGGTCTCAAATTCCTGGGCTCAAGTGATCCTCTTGTCTCAGCCTCCCAGAGTTCTGGGATTACAGGTACGAGGCACTGCACCAGGCCTCCTCTGGATTATTTTAAAGAAAATCCCAAATATCATATCTGTATGCGTGTGTGTGTTTAAAGTGTCAGAGTCTTGCTTATGTTGCTCAGGCTGGTCTTGAACTCCTGGGCTTAAGTGATCCTCTTGCCTCGGCCTCCTGAGTAACTAGGACTGCAGGTGCACACCACTGCACTCAGCGATCCCTCTGTATTTTTTCTGTGAGAATTTTTGGTAATAAAACCATATTTTCACATAAAAAATTTTATATTTGAACACAGGCTGTTCCTTGGCAGATTTTTTTTTTTTTTTTGAGTCGGAATCTCACTTTGTCTCCCAGGCTGGAGTGCAGTGGCGCACTCGTGGCCACCGCAGCCTCGGCCTGCTGGGCTCAGGTGATCCTTTGCCTTAGCCTTCCTAGTAGCTGGAACCACAGGCATGTGCCTCCATGCCCAGCTGATTTTTTTGATTTATTGTAGAGATGAGGTCTTGCCAAGTATCCTGGGCTGGTCTTGAACCCCTGGTCTTGAACCTCTTGCCTCCACCTCCCAAAGTGCTAGAATTACAGGTGTGAGCCTCCACACCTGGCCAGTAAATATTCTTTGCACTTGGTTTCTTGATGTATAAGGATTTTTAATGTTGTATTTAATTAACTTATTTTAACTTTTTAATTTAAATAATTGGATTCATAGGAAGTTGCAAAAGTGTGCATAGAGATCTTGTGTATTCCTCCCCCAGCTTCCCCCTATGGTAACTATAGTATAAAATCAAAATGAGGAAATTGACCACAGAGCCCATTCAGAGTTCAACAGTTCCATATGGTTTCGTGTGTGTGTGTGTGTGTGTGTGTGTGTGTGTGTGTGTGTGTGTGTGTGTAGGAGGGAGTTCTGTGCAGTTTTATCCTATGTGGAGATTCATGTAACCACTGCCACAAGTGTCGTTTTACAAGTTGGTTATTCAAATCTATTTCTAAACAAAGACCACACTTTGTCTTTAAAAAAAAATTATTTTGATATAATTTCACACTTACAGAAAAATTACAAGAATAGTGCAAAGAATTTCTATGCACTCATTCTCTAGATTGACCAATTGCTTAAAATTTGCCTGTTTATTTTATCATTTGTGCCCACCATA
This sequence comes from Carlito syrichta, assembly GCF_000164805.1. Classification (NCBI taxonomy): domain Eukaryota; kingdom Metazoa; phylum Chordata; class Mammalia; order Primates; family Tarsiidae; genus Carlito; species Carlito syrichta. The sequence goes on from NW_007251283.1 coordinate 411,349, forward strand.
TATGTGTGTATATGTGTATGTGTAATGTATTTGACAGTAATTTGTAGACATCATGTTCATTTTTCCATGTAAACCAGTTTCTATTTCCAAAGAACAAGGACTTTCTTTTACATAATCACTACATTTAGCAAAATCAGAAAACATTGATATATTACACATATCTATTACAATTCACATAAACATTTTAACATTTGTCCTAGTGCTGTCTTTTTTTTTTTTTTTTAGTTAGAGTCTCACTCTGTCACCCAGACTGGACAGCCTCTACCTGCTGGGCTCAGGCGATCCTTCTGCCTCAGTCTTAAGTAGCTGGAACTACACACTTTCATCACCAGGGCCATCTAATTTTTTGATTTATTGTAGCGACAAGGTCTTGCCATGTTGCTCATGCTGGTCTTGAACTCCTGGGCTCAGGCAATCCTCTCATCTTGGCCTCTTAAAGTGCTGAGGGTACAGGCATGGGCCACCACGCCCAGCTCCTAGTGCTACCATTTTCACCCCTGGTTTGGGATCCAGTACAGTGTTACACACTATAATTAGTTGCAATCTCTTTCGTCTCCTTCAGTTCGGATCTGTTCCCTAGCCTTTCTTTTTTTTCATGATCTTGACATATTTTGAATTTAGACCAGTTATATTGAAGAATTATCTTTTTTTTTTTTTATTGGAATCTCATTCTGTCGCCCAGACTGGAGTGCAGTGGCCGCTCCCGGCCACATCTGCACCATCCCCTTGGTTTCCTAGGACACCCTCCACGTTCAGGTTAAATCTCTCATCATGAGGCAAGTTGCTACAAATGGCTGTCGGGATGCTACATTTAGGCTAATGAAACACTGATTTCTTCATTAAAGATGAACTATGAATAAACATTAAGATAAATTCCATTTGCACACATTCTTACACCAGATCGCATCACATTAAAATGCTGACATATTCAAATGACCTATTTTTATTAACTCTTCTTTTAAATATGCATATAAACGTGCATTCCTATTCCAAAGGGAATACTAAATATCTCGAATAGAAGGCAAGATGCTTCCATTTCTGCAAAAGATACTCACCTAAAATTCTTAGAAAATAATTTTTTAGACCAATCTCCCTGAAAGGGGCAGAGGGAGGGAGAATTCTGCGCCTTTCTAAAAGTGTTAAGACAACCTTGGTAAACTAC